>NC_059083.1:18493727-18667911 GCF_020497125.1 Mauremys mutica | reverse complement strand
GTATCAGGTTTACTGCAGATCCATTTTCTCAGTGTCCTGCAGCTGGAGCTGCTGGCTGTGAGGTCTCTGTCCAGGTACGCACAGTCTGCTCCGCCTTGTATTTGAAACCTGTAACCCAGAAGCAATTGAAGCTAGAGTCAGTGTGTGCCAGGCACAGACCAGGGGGTGACGCCCCAAGTCAGGGAGGGGGAGCTGCTGCACTCTCAGCCCCTCAGGATCCCCCTTCCTGCACCAGCACCAGGCCCCACTCCCGGCAAGAGGGGACGTTAAAGCAGCCAGTGGGGCATTTCCATTGCCTCTGACCAATGCAGAGAAAAAGAGACTCACCGATGGTCAAACTTGGTCCCATTGGCCCATTGCCAGACCTGGCCCGAGTCCTTCCGGAGGCCGATCCAGTGGTCCAGTTTGCCTTCGTATGGCAGCAGAGAACCCTTAGAAACCCAATAAAAGCATCAGCTGTGTTAGGCCCTGACTCTGCTGCTCCCCACCTTGGGCAGCAGGGGATTCTTCTTTGAGATGTGTGTCCCTACGGGTGCTCCACTCTCGAGGTTCAGGGGCGCATATACACCTAATCGGAGATTTTTGGTAGCAGTGTCCCTTGAGACTGTGCATGGGCCCTCTCTCCCTCATGGTCTGCCTCCAGGCTATTTAGCACTGCACAGGCGAACCCCCCTCACTTCCTTCTCTACTGCCTTTGGACTCAGACGGCATGTCCTCCCTTCCTTATCTGTGTCATCAGCATAAGTAGTGTTTGTTTTATTCTAACTACTTTTAAGGAGAACAAAAGTAACAAAACAATCATTAGCCTAGTAGACTCTCTTTTTTTTTTTAAACTGGAAAAAAAAAATTGAGTAAAGAGGACTTTCTTCTGCATTCCTCCCTGCTAGAGGCTGACAACCCCCTGTCCAGGGGCAGGCCTGGCTCTTTCTGCTCCAAGCAGTGCCTCTCTGGCCAGGAGTCAGTTCCTGTAATGGCCAGACACTCACAGTGCCAGGGAGAGCCTCACAGAAGTGCACAAGGTGAGTAACTTCCTCTTTCTAGAGGCCTCTTTCATTGTTATTGGTTGAAGGGATCAGATAAATGTTAACCCTTCACCCTCCCCCATCCTCTTTTTTGGGGCTGTGGCACCTACTGTAGCAGAAATTGAGCTGCAAGGTCACTGTTCACCCAGCAGCCCCTTCTCAGAGCACAGCAGGGCCAGGAGGGAGAGGGAGCTGCAGGGGGAGGGCAGACTGATCCCTCCCACCAGGGCAGGTAAATTGATGGGAAGAGGCCTAAAGCAGACCTCACCTCCAGCTGGATTCCCCCCACCCCACCCATGAGGAAACCCTGGGGCTGGGCTGAGCTGGGGGGCAGGTTCTCACCCCCTGCAGCCCATTGGCCTGGAGCTGACTGAGCCAGCCCAGCTCTGCACAGGACGAGTCTCCCATCTGGGCTCTGGCAGATGCAGGGTTGGGGAAGTTGAAGCCCCAGGTCCAGCCAGGATTCAGCTGCCAGAACCGCACTGACTCTGGCTGCCCAGCCTGGGAGGCACCCGGGCTCCTCTCGGCCCTACAGGGGCTGAGCCCAGCCTGACTCCAGCCCTGTCTGTGGTGCCAGCGATCGCTGGGCTTGGCACAAAGCATCTAACCGGCTTCTCACCAGCTCCTGCGGACTCTCAATCCCAGCCAGGGAGGCAGCGTGTGACGAGCAGAAGCTCTGGCTGTAGGTCCAGTTCCCTTCGGCCTTAGAAAAATAGTAACATTTCCCTTGGATCCGGATCCAGCCGTCCGGGCAGCAGGGGGCAGCAGGGGGGCATGGAGGAGGCTGCTTAGATGTTACCACTAGAAAACACAAAGCACAAGGGGAGAGATCGTCCATCTCTCATCTCTGTGGAGAACGAGCAGGGACAGAAACAAGAACTGCCCAATGGGAGAGACGGGCCAGTCTGAGAGTGGCCAGCAGCAGCTGCTTCAGAGGCCACGGCCCAGCAACCCGACAAGCAGCGTGGCTGGAGTTTGTTATGACTCACACACTGCGGCAGTGCCAGAGGCCAACCAGGCCAAGCCCCCATCGGGCTGGGGATGTACAGAGTGTGCAGCCAAGGGAATGGGGAAGGTGAGAGCAAGGGTGGAGTGTGTCTGGCAGGGGCGCTGGAACTGGGGTGGTAAGGGGGGGCCATGCCCCCCCCATGTTTTAATGTGGGGGGCCCAGGCCTGCCCACTTGTTAACCTGGGCGTAGAGCCTCGGGCAGGCACAGTGATGGTGGCGGCAGGGGCTGCGCTTCACGGCCGGGGAGCTGAGAGGGGATCAGCTCCCCTGCCATGATGCGCAGCCCCTGCTAGCAGCACCAGCCTCTTCCTGGTGGGGGTTACAAGCTGTCTCTACAGCCACAGTTTCATTAAAGGAGGCTCCCAGGCACAAATTCAGAGGCTGGGTTTGCATGAAGACACCCACACTCCATATCTCCCAGGGCAGCACAGCTCCTTGCTGGCTGTAAACAACAAAGGTGGACACAGTTTGGAAGTGCCACCACCACATTGAATCCAACACCCAGGGGCCCAAGGCCCAAGCCGATCTCTGGCACCCAAGGGGGTGCAGGGAGGCTGTCTGCAGAAAGGCAGGTGTTGCCGTTTGTGGATACAGCACGGAGCCATGACCCAGTGCAAACCCCAGAAGGGCAAGAAATCATTAAAGGTCCCAGGGAACAACAGGAGTCAATGGGATGAATTGAGCAAGGGGGGACAATTCAGGCTGGCGCTGAGGAGACGATCCTGAGCCATGAGGTGGTCTGAGAATCTGGGATATTGCAACCCCCTGCAGTCTCTTTGGGGACCAATGTCCTTCCGAGTCCCCGACACCTGGCCAGGCCAGAAGCCAGAGCCGGGGTGTGGTAAGAGCCGCCTGGGGAATCTGGGCTGCTGTGGGGAGCCCCAGACACTCCACCGGCCCTGGGGGGAAAGGAGTGGGGGAGGGGCCACAGTTCCTGCACCGATGCTCTGCCTCCCCCCGCCCCCCCAGCAGGTCCCACGCTCCTGCTGCCCAGCACATGGATTCTCGTACAGGGCTAACGGCAGTGTCACGTGCTCACACCTTCCACAGCCACATCTACAGAGCTGGGCAGCTCAGTCCAGGAGGCAGCGCAGGGTGAACACCGAGCGGGTCATTTCTGTGACTGATCTCATGGGAGCAGGTACAATAGGCAGCAGCAGAATGTTAGAGGTTCAGAGCCTCCAAACCACCAGCAGGCGGCAGCAGAGAAGCTGCCAGATCTGCTGGGCCCCAGACACGGACACCTTGAAGACGAGGGGCCCTCAGATCCAACAGCCTCTCTGAGCGGGTTTCCCTCCTCACCCATCTCGTGTATCAAAGCCTCAGATCCCCTGGAACGCAGCCTGCAACGTGTGACTACACTGAGGGGAATGTGGGGGCAGTGAGAGCATCTTCTAATCACCCCAGCAAGCAGCACCCAGACCCCTCGCCCAGCTGCTAAACCCTCCAGCGCCCCACTGATAACCCCAGAGCCCCACACCTTGCCGCACAATAGAGTGACTCTCACACTGAATGGAAATAGCCTGTAATCGCACATCCCGTACGCACCAACTGGCCAAGTTTAACGCCCCTGGGGAGCCTTCCCTTTGGAGATCCCTGACCCCGGGGGTTAAATTCTCAGCAGCACCACTGCAGTGATGGGGGCTCCCCGCCACAGCTGAATAAATCTTACACCAGCGATGCTGTAGCCCGCCAGCCCTGCTGTGGGGACAGCCAGGGGGAGGAGAGGCAGGAAGGTCAGGCCAGGCCAGGCCAGGCATCTCAGAGCACTGAGCTGCAGACAAGTTACACTGCACAATGAATATCAGACACTGGATCCGTGTCAGTCCATCCACCCAAACAGGTGTGAAAAGAGAGTCCCTGAGTGTATAAGGAAGCAACAGAGGGGCTGGAATCAGGAAAAGAGCGACTGTCTTGTGTTCGCTGCCCTGGATGACTGGGGCTCAGGAGATCTGGATTCAGTTCCAAGCTCTGCCAGACTCCCTGCCTGACCCAGGGCGAGTCCCTGAGGCCGGATCCACAAAGGGACGGAGGCGTTTGCCAACACCGAACTTTTAGTCGCCTAGGAAACCCCTGGAACAACAACAACGGGACCCACAGGGCCTGAGCTGGGTGCCCCACACAGTGAAGTGGGGGGGAGAGAGCAGGGCATAAGAACGGGATCCACAACAGCCAGTGCACTAGACAGGGGCTGCCCAAGCCAGCCAATAGGAGACAGTGACAAGCCTGTGCCTTCCACCCCGCCCCCCTCAGAGCTCAGCACCTCAGCCCTAGAGGGGACCCCCTGCCCTGGAGTCAGGTACCTAAGTCAGTTCTTGGGAGAGCGAGTGCAGCAGGCACCTAAATCCACTGAAAATGGCTGGACGGGGGGGCAGAGAAGACGACCTCCCTGATCACCTTTAACCCACTGGCAGGGCTCTCACCCCGACGTGAGACCCTGCCTCAGTCCCCTCTCCCTGGTGAGCAGGGATTGGAGAACAGGGGGTCCCACGGCTCAGGTGGGCGCCCTACTGACTAGATCGGAGGGATTCTAACTCTCTGGCCCAATTAATATTTAATTATTCAATCAAAGCAGAGCAACTTCAGCAGGAAATATTGAGAACACCCCCCCCCCCCCATCAGACTGTCCCACAGCTCAGTGGCTGGGCACTCCCCGGAGAGGTGGGAGACCCCTGGTCAGATCCTGTCTCCCCTCAGACAGAGGGCACTGCAACTGGGGTCTCACATCCCAGGGAAGGGCCCTACCACTGGGGCAGGGTTAAGGGTGGTGGGTTTTCTTGTCCCCCACCTGTTTCACCCTAAGCACACCTGCCAGATCCCGCCCCACGGGTTCGACAGGCCTCTGGGTGCCAAGGGCCAAGCAGCAGCACACGCCTAGAGGCAGAACATGAAGTGGGAGGGAACTTCTACAGCAAGTGTCGTCCCGATTCCCCAGGTGAGCTCAGGCGCCCCCAGGTTCAGCAGCAGCTGGACAGGGATTTGGCAGATCACAGGGTGCCTGAAACTGGGACTTCGGCCCTTTAGTGCCCTTTGTGGAATGAGGCCACGGTGCCTTGGCTCCCCTGCCACAAAACAAGGACAAGGACACGTCCCTGCCTCACAGGGGTGTGCGGAGAAATCCGTTCGTGTCTGTGATGCTCTCAGGACTGACAGCGATGAGGGGTAGGGGAACCATGAAAGAGCCTAGAGAGACTCCTGTCTGACCTGACTGCTAAAGCAGAGAGGCCGGGGGAGAGATGAGGTGGAGCTGTGAGCTGCAAAGGAAGAAAGCTCCACACCCAGAGACTGAATCATCGGGGGTTGGGAACTTACCTATCAAAGCTACTAATAGCGCGATGATGATGATGACTGTTGTAACCACGATTATGGCTCTGAGGGTAACTGGACGATCCCATACTGCAGGTTTCCTGGAGCTGGAATTAGCTGGATGATCTGGAAGACCAAAACCTGTTAATGCTCCTGGGGTGACTCAGACCAGAATTATTTGCCATCAGGCTCTGATCGGACACACACCAGATATTTATTTTGACATCTTAAATGGTTCTGTCCCTGCTCTGGACACAAACATTAACTCCAACTCCCATCCAGACTGCGAAGGAGAACATCACTCCCCAAATCACCACTGTGTGATTAATTAGCCCAATTAATCCCCAGAAAGGACCCTGCAGAATTCAGAAGGATTTGCCTGAGGGTGGAGGATGATCAAGGGCCTGGAAAATCCATGACAAGAGTTTGAAAAGCCTGGGATTGTTCGCCATGGAGAGGAGGTGACTGAGAGGGGACAGGATAAACTGTCTACGCAATAACAGATGGGACAGAAGGCAAATTGGGAGCTTTTGTTGATAAAGGCGTGGGCCCAGGGCCGGTGCAACCACTAGGCAAGCTAGGCGGTCGCCTAGGGCGCCAAGATTTGGGGGTGTCCGGGATTTTTCCTCCCCTTCCTTCCCCTCACACAGAGTGCGGCACGGCTGATTAGGTGCCTGGGCCTGATTTAGCTGCTCCCATTGGCCTCCAGCAGGCAGAGTCCCTCCACCACTTCCCCCCTCCCCCTGCCTCAGCGTCTTGTCGCCAGCACTTCACTCCATGTGGAGCCAGCATCTGACCGGCCTGGGCCTGGTAAGGGGAGTTCCGGGGGGCCCTCAGGGGGCAGTGGTGGGGAGAGGGATCAGAGCAGTCAGAGGGTTAGATGGGTCAGGAGTTCTAGGGGTCCTGTCAGGGGGCGGAGAGTGGCTGGCTGGGACGTGGGAGTCCTGGGGGTCTGTCTGCGGGCAAGGATGTGGATAAAGGTTGGGGCAGCCAGGGGACAGGTAGGGTCCTAGGGGGGCAGTTAGGGTGGGGGGGTCTCAGGAGGGGTCAGTCAGAGGGCAAGGAGTGGGGGGGTGCTGGGGGTTCTGAGGGAGGCAGAAAGTAGGAGGGAGTGGATGGGGGCTGGACTCAGGTGGGGCTCTACCACCACCCCCACACCCAGTCCTTTTTGACTGCTGAAATATGGTAACCCTAAAAAAGGCGGTGCCCTGGCTTGGCAGTGAGGAGCCGCCTTCCGGAGGCACCGGAGAGCCAGAGTGTTGGCTAGCAGTGCTGCCACCTTTGCAGGGCTGCTGCCCCCCTGCACCGCGCCGGCTCCTCCATGGCTGGGGCTTGCTACTGCAAGCAGCACGCTCTGGTTCTCTGGTGCCTCCGGAAGGTGGCTCCTCCCTGCCGAGCTGCTGCAGCAGCCCAAGCCTGGCAAACCCAGTGAATGGACTCGGGGCGGGGGCTGCTGGGGTGGGCTGGGCTCACGGGGGGTATGCACCTTCCAGGGGCGGGGAGGGGGGAACCTGGTCTGGGGAGCAACTCCTGGGCATGGCTGGCTACTGGGGTCTATAAAGGCTCATTGGGATTTGCCTCTCAATGAACCGATGTGCAGGGGAGGAGGCGGGGACGCAAGGTGGAAGTTTTGCCTAGGGCACAAAATATCCTTGCACCAGCCCTGTGGGCCATCCCTGCACGCTCCCTTGTGGCCTGGTGTGGCACTGTGGGTACATCCCTCCTTAATTTCCCTTGATTGGCAGCAGTAGGTTTGCTTTTACAGCCTAAGGCCAGGAGCTGCCAACACTAATTAACAAAACAGCTCGTCCCCTTTTAATAAGGCTTCAGGACAGGAGCAATTTCAACAAACAATTCATATGGTCCTCACCTCAGGACCCTGGGTCAGGGATCCCAAAGTTAACGTCCATCAAACCAAGTCTCAGGCTGATTAGGTTGGTCTCCTACAGCCTGTGAGAAACCATCACCTGCTGCAGCCTGCCTGGCTTCTACTCCCCTCTCTCCTTCAGCTCCCTCTTCCTCTTCAAATAGCCCAGGCCTATGGTGGGGCAAGGCCACCTTGATTACACCTGTGCCAGATGTAGCCTCCTGCCTGTCCCTTAAAGGGGTAGTTATCGCCTTCCCGATGTTCTCCTTGTCTCAGAACACAAGAACACGGGGATATTCAATGAGATTAAAAAAGTGGGAAAGGAACTATTTTTTCCAGCCTATGTATGATTAGACTGTGGAACTCACTGCCACAGGAAATTGATAGAAAGAATTTAGGAAAGTTAAAAAAGGGATTGAGCATTTATATGGTTAACATGAATATCCAGAGTTGTCATAATTAACCACCAAAGGTTGGCAGGAACTTTGGAAGAGCCTCCTCCATCCCAGGGAGAACTGGAGTTCAATCTTAGCAAATCCTCTTCCCTAGCACCCAGAGACACATCTGAGGGCATAAAATTCACTGGCAAAACACATATGAATGTGCTGTGGCTACAGGCAGCTACACCTGCTCCTGGCCATGCTCGGAGGCAGGGCTCTGCATGGGTTATGAGTGCAAACACCTCAGCTCACACGCTGGATGGACAAACCACCAGATGAGAATGGCAGTGGCAGAAGCGACCTAGGGAGACGTGAGCCAAACATTTTCAGAAGGACAGAACACATACAGTCCTAAATACCATACGTGCAACTGACACACAAGAAAGCACGTGCAGCACAAGCGGAGTCCATTGGAGCAATACAGTCTCTGCTGCATGGGGCAGGGAGAGGAGAGGCAGCATCTCTCTCCAGCCTGTTCCTAGGCAGGGAAGCTCCCGTTACCTCGTTCTCCTGAACCCTTCAAGTCTATGGAGCTGTTAAGAAGCTGTCCAGGAGGATCTGCTTCTGCTCCCTTCCGCATCTCTCCTCTCAGGGAGGCAGCGGTGGGTGCCGGACTCTCATCAACTCGGAGCCAGCTGCAAGAGATGGCTCTACGCAGTCGTGGCAGAGTCAGTTCCAGTCAGTGCAGTGTCCCTGGCTTTGGCTCCTCTCCTAGCTGACCTAGAATGTGAAATCTCAGAGTCAGGACAGCATAAGGGTCAGTGGGTTTGTTTGTGGTGTCCCATCCTCCATTCGTCAGAACAAAAGCCCAGAATAAGAATAGTGCAGTAACCAACCCCCTCCTGTGCCATCAGGCCCCTCGTTGAAGATTCCCCATTTCCTCTCACTCCTCAGTTGGGAGTTGGGCAGGAGAGGGGCACACGGACGCTGGGTGTGGGGTGCAGGCAGGGATGTGCACACGCCGTGTGTCTGGTGTGCCCTGGTACACAGTGCAGAGCTGTGCCTAGTGCCTCCCCCTGCACTGGCAACTCCGGGAAGTTGGGGGTGGGGTGAGTTTGAGATGCAGCTTTGGGAGGGGCACAGACACAGCACCTTGGAAGGGCTCTTAGGGGCACTGCCCCCCCCCCGCGCTGGTGGCTGGGCCGGGCCCGTGTCCCTCCGCAGGCCGCTCCCCTCCCGCACCAAGGGCCGCTCCGCTCCCGCACTAAGGGCCGCTCTTGCTGCGAAGTTCCGCCGCCCCGCGCGGGGCCGGATTCCGCTTTTCTCTGCCTCCCCGCCCCTCGCACCGCCGCCATGATGTGGGGGGGCAACAGCCCCTGCCCCCCCTTCGGCCCCCGCCTGGGCCCTGCTCCCCCCAACCCCGGGGAAACCGGCTCCTGCGGCCCCAGCCCCGCTCTCTCCGCCCGGCTGCGCCGCGTCCCCCCAGCGCGGCTCCCGGGGACAGGCGGCAGCCGGAGCCCAAGGCTCAGCGGGGAGTGGGGGTGCCTGGGGGTCCCTGGCGCTGACTCAGCGCGTCCCTGGCCCGGCTCGGAGACACGCGCTGCCCGGCCCGGCCCGGCCCTCACCTGAGACCCGAGCGGGCAGAGCCAGAGCCCTGCGCAGCGCCCAAGGAAGTGACCCGCCACAAAGTGAGGCCGGAGCCCTCCCGTCCCCTTTCTGATTGGCTCCCAGTCAGAGCGGAGCCAATCGGCGCTAGTAGCGGGGACCCCGTGCCTAGGAAGGACGGTCCCGCCGTCACTCCCACCAGGGAGAACCTGACCCGGGGGACAAGCCAGGGCCCGCACTGCGGGGTGCAGAACCCGCCTTCCCGCCCCCCGCCCGCTGTCTGTGCGCGCTGGGGAAAAGGAGGCAGGTTGGAGAACGATCCCAGCTACACAGAGCTAATGGTGGGGGGTAAATGGGCTGTTACCGCTCAGGAAAGACCTTGGCGTCACTGAGCGGATGTTTTCAAAGAACTACAGTGCGCAGCGGCCGCCACACCAGCTCACAGCCTGTTAGGAACGGGAGAGAGAGTTTCTGTCTTCTCACAATGCCACTAGATAAATCCAGGGCTCCCCCACACCTTCCACACTGCGTGCAACTCTGGCAGCCCCATCTCACATGGAGATACTGAGGAAGGTCCAGGTGCGGCAGTGCCCAGCCACAGATTCCCCAACAAGCAGACTGGCACCCCCCCAATAACACTGACACCCACCCCCAATAACAGAACAAAACTCTGAAACGAGCCAACCCACCAGTTCAAAAAAGTGAAAACAACCTACCCCATGCAGAGTTTTTACCTCAAAAGGGAAGAGTGCAGGAGACTCCATGAAGACCACTAGAGGCTTAACTATTGATTTTACATGGGAGGTGCATAGACACCACAGTGAAGAGTGTCAGTACAGAACAGTAAAGTGAGACAGGCAGTTCTCCTTCTGGGGAGGGAAACAGAGACAAAGGAAAACACTGGTTCACACGGAGGATGCTCAGATACTGCGGAGGATGGGCAGCTCAGACAGGTGCTAGTCACACCACTTAGCCAGCACACAGATCCCACGGGGATGGTGGGGTACAATAACCTGAATAACCACAGCAGCCGCGGGGAGCCCAGAGCCCTTTAAATCTCAGCCGCGGCCGGGATTCAAAGGGCTCTGGGCTCCTGCAGCCGCGGGGAGCCCTGAGCCCTTTGAATCCCGGCCCACGGCCGCTGATTGCCCCCTCCACGGACCCCTGCCCTAAATGCCCCCCAGAACCCCCACCCCCTATCTAACACCGCTGGTCCTTGTCCCCTGATACTCCTCTCCCAGGACCCCACCCCCTATCTAAATGCCACTGCTCCTTGTCCCCCAATTGCCCCCTCCTGAGACCCCTGCCCCTAAATGAACCTTGGGACCCCAGCCCCTATCTAAGCCTCCCTTCTCCTTGTCCCCAACTGCCCCCTCCTGAGATCCCCCCAAATTCCCCTCAGGACCTCACCCCCTACCTGTCCCCTGATGAACCCCTGAGACTCCCATGCCTAGCCAACTGCTGCCTATCCCCTGACTGCCCCCCCGAACCTCCGCCCGATCCAACCCCCCCTGCTCCCTGTCCCTTGACTGCCCCCTGGAACTCCCTACCCCTTCTCCAACCCCCATCCCCCTTACCGTGCCACTCAGACCAGCGTGTCTGGCTCCATGCAGCTCCAGACACGTTGCTGCCATGCTCCCTCGTCCCCAACACCTGCCTTCCAGATTTGAACACCTCAAAATTCAGGAGTGCTCAAGCTCAGTTTGGGCAGCTGTTACTTCATTTCTCCCAAATCAAATATACTGAACCACTGTAACTTGCTGTAGAAAAAGTAGGATAAAATTGAGCAAGAAATGCTTATGAGGACTGGAATTGCTATTTTCAACAGCCATTGACTTTTTGTTTGTTTAAAAGGAAGACAGTGATATTGCATTGGCAAATTCCCCATAGAAAGAAAGAGTAGAACAAAAGAATAATAAAGGCACCTCAACTTTTCCTCATTTATGGAGGACAGTCTTATAATATGCATCCAGATATCCTCCAATCACACAAGCTGAAAATCGTTCCCCTTTACTGCAGCTCTGTAACCATATGGGAACCAATCTTGTCTGTGTTCTGTGCACATCCAAAATTCCTGCTGAATGACCCCCCCTGGGAGCGAGTTACCAGTGACCCAGGGCTGGGGCGGCAGGAGGTGCGGGGGGGCCACTGGTGGGGGGGAGCCCAGGGCTGGGGCAGCAGCGGGGTTGGGGGAGGGCACTGGTGGGGAGGAAAGGGGGAAGCCCAGCGCTGGGGCGGCAGGGGGTGTGGGGAAAGCCCAGGACTGGGGCAGCAGGAGGGTATGGGGGGAGCCCAGGACTGGGACGGGAGGCAGCCAAATTTTTTTTTTGCTTGGGGCAGCAAAAAATCTAGAGCCGGCCCTGCCGGGTTCCCCCAGCCGCCAGAGCCCCGGACCCTTTAATTTGCCCCTGAGGGCTCCCAGCCACCTCTTCAGCTGGGAGCCCCTGGTTGATTTAAAATCAAGTATCACCTCCCCACCCCCAACCTTCCTTTTTGGCCCACAGCTGTTTTGGTGGGGGCGGCGCTGGGGAAGGAGGGTTTGTTTCTGCAGGGCTGGGCGGTGCTGGGGCAGGGTGTTTCCGCGGGGCCAGGAGATGCTGGGGAGTGGGGGGTGTTTCCGCAGGGCCGGGAGATGCTGGGGGGGTGGTGTTTCCGCAGGGCCGGGAGGTTTCGGCCCTCAGCTGTTTTCTTTGGACGAATGTGGCCCTCGCCGCTTTACGAGTTGTGCAGGCCTGGGCTAGGCCTTGCTCCCTCCCAGCGCTGGGAAATCAACAAACTCAGGAGAACAGGGGAGCTACAGAGCGAACTGGTTTGTAACCTTCACCAGAGCAGCCAGGCCTGAATCCCTGGGGTCATTCCGAAGGGAAGCCACTCACCTGATTCCCGTCTGTTTCTGTGATTCCTGACCCCTTCCTAAGCTATCAGATGTCCCAGCAGACGATGGGCAGCCTAATCCTCCCCAGTAGTGAAACTGACTGTCATTTCCTGGGACGAATGATGAGCTGGTCTCTGAGCAGAACCTGAGGGGAGAGAGCAGAAAGATCCTCTAAAGAATCCATGGTACCTACAGAGAACCAAGACTGGGAACAGAGTTTTTTTGAGCAAGAGGAGAGCGACTGGATAATACTTATCTGATCAGTCAGTGCTCAGTGAGAGTATGTCCATAGGCCCCAGGAACGTTCCTGCAAAGGAAGTAACAGAAAGTTGTTAAGCAAAACTCAGACTTTAAAGCTAGAAGGGACCATCATGATCATCTAGTCTGACCTCCTGCCCACTGCAGGCCACAGAACCTCACCCACCCACTCCTGTGATAGACCCATCTCCTGAGGATCAAGTCAATAATCCATTGGAAGGAGTTCTGCGGTGCTTTTGGATGCAATGAAAGGGCTGTTTTAAGGTGTTGATCATGAAGTAATGTTATCCCACAAATTACTAATAGTTTGGAGAAGCACAGATTGGTAGGCTGAACCTTTCCATTGCTCTATCAATGCTAACTCAGGAAAGCGACCCCTAGCACCGCTCCCTACACACTGTTTTAGTCACACTGTAGGTCTTGCTGGAACCGTAGACATAACTAAGAGTATGAACCAGAGTAGGCTTTGGCAAAACAACAACACACAAGGTGTCAGCTAACCAGGAAAGCAAGTTCCTGACCTGAGAGGATGGTGCAGAAACACAGAGTTCTCAAGTAACTATGTAAACACTATAGGCGTGCGCAGCCCATTTCATTAGGGTGTGCACCCAGGGAGCCCCGCCCCTGCCCTAGTCCCGCCCCCATCCACTCCCACCCACTGACTTCCCCCCCCCCCTCAGAACCCCCTGCTCCTTGTCCCCTGACTGCCCCCCTAGACCCCTACCTGTCCCCTGACTGCCCCGACCCTTATCCACATCCCCGCCCCCAGACAGACCCCCGGGACTCCCATGCCTATCCAACCACTCCCCGCCCCCTGACAGGATCCCCAGAACTCCAGACCCATCCAACCCCCCTGCTCCCGGCCTCCCCAATCCCTCTCCACACCCCTACCTCCTGACAGCCCCCCCAGAACTCCTGACTCATTCAACTCCCCCCCCAGCTCCTTCTCCCCTGACCACCCCCTCCAGAGACCCCTCCCACTAACTGCCCCGCCCAGGGCCTTCCTTGCTCCCTGTCCTCTGACTGCCCTGACTCCTATCCACCCCCTGCCCCCTGAGAAACCCTGGGACTCCCATGTCCCATCCAATACCCCCTGCTCCCTAACCACCCACCCCCTGGGATCCCACCCCCTATCCAACCCACCCTGTCCCCTGACTGTCCCCACCCCTTATCCAACCCCCGTGGCCCCGGAGCGTGTCTGACTTCCCGCGGAGCCAAATGCTGCCCCGCGGGAGTGTGCAACCCCGGCCCCCAGAGTGCTGCGTGTGCGGCAGCATGGCTCCAGGGGACGGGGGAGCATGTCTGCCTCACCGTGGAGCCAAACACTGCCCCGCGGGAGTGCGCAGCCCTGGCCCCCAGAGCGCTGCACGTGCCAGCACAGCTCCAGAGGGGGGAAGGCGGGGGAGGGGCCGGGAACTTGCTGCATTCGGCCAGGTGCTCCGGCCCGGGAACGCAGACCCCGCGGCTTGCCACGCCGGGGAGTGGGGCCATTCGCCCACCCCTGCATTAAGGGGTGCCTGGGCACACCCCATGTGCACGCCTATGGTAAACACATTCCTAAGAGATGGTCCAGGAAGACCCAGACCCCTTGTAAAGATAAAGAGGGGATGGCAGGATAATGAATGAGGATGTTTTGTTGGCTGTACAAGGATAAGGATGATAACTAACAATATCTAGAGTTTCAGAGTGGTAGCTTGTTAGTCTGTATCAGCAAAAAGAACAGGAGAACTTGTGGCGCCTTAGAGACTAACAAATGTATTTGGGCATAAGCTTTTGTGGGCTAAAACCCACTTCATTGGATGCCTGCCGAATATCTAGAGTATAATATGCATTTTTTTGTATCAATGTATAAAAGGAGAAGTCATAGGAGGGGCATCTTTGTACCGGCCTAGGGGACAGTGTTATAATATGTTGATTGAGCTGATACCTTGTTGGGGGCATGCCGCAGGGTACCTGTAACATTGAGCCAGGGCACTTTGTCAACGACAAACCTGCCGAGTACCTTCGCCACCAAACCAAGCCTGTGTCTTTCTTTATAATCGAGGTCTGCCGAATCATCTCGCCACGGTCTCTGCTAGTGCAGCTAACACCTGAGCTCCAAGAACAGCAGCACTAATCCCACACAAGTGGATCTTTGCATGCCCTAGGGGACTCCATAATGGCAGACAGTTATTAATATTTTATTAATAAGAATAAAACCTAAGCAGAGCACAAGCAAACAATAAATGGTTACTCCGGTTACCTTTTTTGCAGAGAAATGTTAAGTAGGACTGATTAAGTATTTTCTGTCAAAACTTTTTGATAGAAAAATGGGTTTGTGGCTAAACAAAACCAAAGTTCCATTGATGTGTCGCAGAAGCAGGGCCAGGCAAAGTGGTTGCTCCCTTTTTATTCTTGTTTTGATTTGTTTAAACTGTTTTGTTGCTGCTGTTTGGGCGCTGGCATGAGCTGAAATTAACAGGCTGAGCTGAGTGTAAGTATTTTAATGTAGAAAGATTTTTTTAAATTACTTCATAATGTTACTGAAGGTAGAAGACACCTTTATTAGCGACTTGGTTAGATTTAACTAGTAGCAATTACCTTTAACTTTTAAACACCTTTATGGGATGGTAACATTTTTAGCATAGGAATATGCAGCTTAATACAGTCATACAGATGTAGCAGACTAATTTTTCTTGCCTCTGTCTGCAGAGAGCCTGCAACAATAACTCCGAGATGGGGTGATAACTCCAACACCCAGGATCTCCCCTACCAGCCTCACCCTAGCAGGGGACTGTGAGCAGCAGCAGGAGGAGAAAGCAGGCCCAGACTACTCAGAAAAGTTGATTAAAATAAATAATTTAAGTCAAGGCTTTCCACTCAGTGATTTAAGTCACCTTGATTTAAATTTACCCACCCTGTGCACTGAGTACTGATTCTGTGGGAATAAGAGGGGTGGCCACAGGAGGAGAGTTGTTAAGAGATCAGGATATGATCTCTCTCCCCCTGGCCCTTTTTATGCACTTAAGTAACCAAATAAATAACAGTAACATTGAGAATTACTGGCTTCAGTCACTGTTGCTGCTGGCCCATTCTGTGATCCTTCCTCTCACTTCTCTCTTTCTTGGCAACTCCAGTGATTAGTCTCTGGGATGAGCTCACCATCAATAATATAGAGTGCTCTGTTCTCCAGGCAAGCCCCTGCTGCCAGTGTAAGAGGTGGAGCTCTGCAAGGCATCTGCAGCCCTAGCTCCATTCATGGGGCCTGCAGCCAGGCAGCACAGCTCACCAGCCATATTGGAGGCTTGCTCTTCCCCCTTATTTCCTCTCCTGATGCTTCTCTTGATGGCACAGTAATAATGTAATGCAGTGAGTGACATCCAGGGGCGGCTCTAGGAATTTGGCCACCCCAAGCACGGCGGCACGCCGCAGGGGGCGCGCTGCCGGTAGCTGGTCCCTCGGCTCCGGTGGACCTCCTGCAGGCATGACTGCGGAAGGTCCGCCGGAGCCGCCTGCCGCCCTCCCGGCAAAATGCCGCCCCATGCGCAAGCTTGGCACGCTGGGGTCTGGAGCCGGCCCTGGTGACATCTGGCAGCCTGTATTACTGGTCCCCATCATCCTGCTGCAATGCCGAGAGCCGACACCTAGTGGAGACATTACACAGCACATCCCCCGCCTTCAACCTTAAAATGGTCCAGGTACGCATTGACCTACTGTAAATATGAAGAGCGGATGGCAGGATAATGAATAAGGATGTTTTTTTGGATGTACAAGGATAAGGATGGTAACTAACAAGATCCTCACATACAAGTATTTCAAATTTGATGACAATATATACCTCTAGATCAGTGGCACCGCTATGGGCACCCGCATGGTCCCACAATATGCCAACATTTTTATGGCTGACCTGGAACAAAACTTCCTCAGCTCTCATCCACTCACTCACGCCCCTTCTCTGCCTATGCTACATTGATGACATCTTCATGGAATCATAGAATATCAGGGTTGGAAGGGACCTCAGGAGGTATCTAGTCCAACCCCCTGCTCAGACCAGGACCAAACCCAACTAAATCATCCCAGCCAGGGCTTTGTCAAGCCTGACCTTAAAAACCTCTAAGGAAGGAGATTCCACCACCTCCCTAGGTAACCCATTCCAGTGCTTCACCACTCTGAGTGAAAAAGTTTTTCCTAATATCCAACCTAAATCTCCCCCACTGCAACTTGAGACCATTGCTCCTTGTTCTGTCATCTGCCACCACTGAGAACAGTCTAAATCCATCCTCTTTGGAACCCTCCTTTCAGGTAGTTGAAAGCAGCTATCAAATCCCCCCTCATTCTTCTCTTCTGCAGACTAAACAATCCCAGTTCCCTCAACCTCTCCTCATAAGTCATGTGCTCTAGCCCCCTAATCATTTTTGTTGCCTTCCACTGGACTCTTTCCAATTTTTCCACATCCTTCTTGTAGTGTGGGGCCCAAAACTGGACACAGTACTCCAGATGAGGCCTCACCAATGTCGAATAGAGGGGAACGATCACATCCCTCGATCTGCTGGCAATGCCCCTACTTATACAACCCAAAATGCTGTTAGCCTTCTTGGCAACAAGGGCACACTGTTGACTCATATCCAGCTTCTCGTCCACTGTAACCCCTAGATCCTTTTCTGCAGAACTGCTTCCTAGCCATTCAGTCCCTAGTCTGTAGCAGTGAATGGGATTCTTCCGTCCTAAGTGCAGGACTCTGCACTTGTCCTTGTTGAACTTCATCAGGTTTCTTTTGGCCCAGTCCTCTAATTTGTCTAGGTCCCTCTGTATCCTATCCCTACCCTCCAGTGTATCTACCACTCCTCCCAGTTTAGTGTCATCTGCAAACTTCCTGAGAGTGCAGTCCACGCCATCCTCCAGATCATTAATCAAGATATTGAACAAAACCGGCCCCAGGACCGACCCTTGGGGCACTCCACTTGAAAGCACCTGCCAACTAGACATGGAGCCATTGATCACTACCCGTTGAGCCCGACGATCTAGCCAGCTTTCTATCCACCTTATAGTCCAATCATCCAGCCCATACTTCTTTAACTTGCTGGCAAGAATACTGTGGGAGACCGTATCAAAAGCTTTGCTAAAGTCAAGGAATAACACATCCACTGCTTTCCCCTCATCCACTAACCCAGTTATCTCCTCATTGAAGGCAATTAGGTTAGTCAGGCATGACTTGCCCTTGGTGAATCCGTGCTGACTGTTCCTGATCACTTTCCTCTCCTCCAAGTGCTTCAGAACTGATTCCTTGAGAACCTGCTCCATGATTTTTCCAGGGACTAAGGTGAGGATGACTGGCCTGTAGTTCCCCAGATCCTCCTTCTTCCCTTTTTTAAAGATGGGCACTACAGTAGCCTTTTTCCAGTCATCTGGGACCTCCTCCGTTCGCCATGAGTTTTCAAAGATAAAGGCCAATGGCTCTGCAATCACATCCGCCAACTCCTTTAGCACCCTCAGATGCAGCGCATCCGGCCCATGGACTTGTGCTCGTCCAGTTTTTCTAAATAGTCCCGAACCACTTCTTTCTCCACAGAGGGCTGGTCACCTTCTCCCCATACTGTGCTGCCCAGCGCAGCAGTCTGAGAGCTGACCTTGTTTGTGAAGACAGGGGCAAAAAAATCATTGAGTACATTAGCTTTTTCCACATCATCTGTCCCTAGGTTGCCTCCCTCATTCAGTAAGGGGCCCGCACTTTCCTTGACTTTCTTCTTGTTGCTAACAAAGCTGAAGAAACCCTTCTTGTTACTCTTAACATCCCTTGCTAGCTGCAACTCCAAGTGTGATTTGGCCTTCCTGATTTCACTCCTGCATGCCTGGGCAATATTTTTATACTCCTTCCTGGTCATTTGTCCAATCTTCTACTTGTAAGCTTCTTTTTTGCGTTTAAGATCAGCAAGGATTTCACTGTTAAGCCAAGCCGGTCACCTGCCATATTTACTATTCTTCCTACACATCGGGATGGTTTTTTTCTGCAACCTCAATAAGGATTCTTTAAAATACAGCCAGCTCTCCTGGGCTCCTTTCCCCCTCATGTTATTTTCCCAGGGGATCCTGCCCATCAGCTCCCTGGACCCATGGGAAGGAGACTCGGGAAAAATTCCACCACGATTTCAACAGCTTCCACCCCTCCATCAACCTCAGCCTGGACCAATCTACATGAGAAGTTCACTTCCTAGACACCACGGTACAAATAAGTGATGGTCACGTTAACACCACCCTATACCAAAAACCCACTGACCGCTCTGCCTACCTTCATACCTCCAGCTTCCATCCCGGACACACCACACGATCCATTGTCTACAGCCAAGCACTGAGGTACAACCGCATCTGCTCCATCCCCTCAGACAGAGACCAACACTTACAAAAATGCTTCACCAAGCATTCGCAAAACTACAATACCCACACGAGGAAATAAGGAAACAGATCAACAGAGCCAGACATATACCCAGAAGCCTCCTACTGCAAGACAAACCCAAGAAAGAAACCAACAGGACTCCACTGGCCATCACATACAGTCCCCAGCTAAAACCCCTCCAACGCATCATCAGAGATCTACAACTCATCCTGGACAATGATCCCACACTTTCACAGGCCTTGGGTGGCAGGCTAGTCCTCGCCCACAGACAACCTGCCAACCTGCACACCGCACCATAGTAACTCTAACTCAGGAACCAATCCATGCAACAAACCTCGATGCCAACTCTGCCCACATATCTACACCAGCGACACCATCACAGGACCTAACCAGATCAGCCACACCATCACCGGTTCATTCACCTGCACGTCCACCAATGTAATATACGCCATCATATGCCAGCAATGCCCCTCTACTATGTATGTGGGCCAAACTGGACAGTCCCTATGGAAAAGGATAAATGGACACAAATTAGATATTAGGAATGGCAATATACAAAATCTGTAGGAGAACACTTCAACCTCCCTGGCCACACAATAGCAGATTTAAAGGTTGCCATCCTGCAGCAAAAAAACTTCAGGACCGGACTTCAAAGAGAAACTGCTGAGCTTCAGTTCATCTGCACATTTGACACCATCAGCTCAGGATTAAACAAAGACTGTGAATGGCTTGCCAACTACAGAACCAGTTTCTCCTCCCTTGGTTTTCATACCTCAATTGCTAGAACAGGGCCTCATCCTCCCTGATTGAACTAACCTCGTTATCTCTAGCCTGATTCTTGTTTGCATATATATACCTGCCCCTGGAAATTTCCACTACATGCATCCAACGAAGTGGATAGTCACCCACGAAAGCTCATGCTCCAATACGTCTGTTAGTCTGTAAGGTGCCACAGGACTCTTTGTTGCTTTTACAATATCTAGAGTGTAATACAAACAAGCCTAACTTGTTTGTATCCATGTATAAAAGGACACATTATATTACACAGCACATCCCCCTCCTTAATCAAGGCCAGAACTGTGTTTTGTGCGACTCTCAGCAGTTCCAAGGACTTTGCAAACATTAATGGATTATAGATTCTTTGCATTTATACAGAACCAATTATCCAAGGATTGCAAGGTGCTTTGGGTGAGCATGTTTACACCCATTTCACAGAGGACAAAATTAAGGCAGAGGTACTAACCAACACCCTGCCATGTTCACATAGTCAGTAGCAGCGCTAGGAACAGAACCCAGACATCCTGACTCACTCCTCTATTTTAACCATTAGACAACTTTCTCCCAGGGCTGGGTTTAAAATGGGTGCTCTGACCACTAGACTTCACTCCCGCATAGCTGGGAAAAGAACTCAGCCTAAAAGAAGGTGTGTCTTCAGGATGCCTATGTCCACACAGCATACCTTAGGGCGCTGCAGCCGCAGTGCTGTAAGGTGTGCTGTGTAGTTGCATTTTATCAGCAGGAGTGAGCTCTCCCGATGTCAAAACAAAACTGCCCTGAACGAGGGATGGGAGCTTCATAGCCGCTTCATGGCTCCCAGCGATAAAGCGCTGTCTATACTGGTGCTTTTCAGCCCTAAAACTTTTGTCACTTGGGGGGGGGGGGTGTTTTTTCACATCCCTGAGCAACAAACGTGTTAGCGCTGAAATTGCCAGTGTAGACACAGCCTGAGTCACGAAGTGGGACAGTAACTCCCCCACCGCAACATACAAACCAGCAACCACTTCTGTAGAAATCAAGTTCTCTGTTTGCTCTCAGGATCCTGGTGGGCACTTTACCCTGCACCTGGGGAAGAGGGAGAAACACACTGCTCCTGCCGGCTTATCTTCCCCACACCCCTCATCCCCAGGGAACTGAATTTCAAAGTGATTGTCCTCTTCAGAGAGCTACGTCCCTATGAAAAACGGGGGTTGAGCAGGGATGGTTTTGCTAGAAGAGATGCAGGTCTACAGACCCGGCTCTGCGCCAAGAAAAGATTCTTCTCGTGCAGATAACTGGGCGGGAGGGCTCAGAGAGCGCAGCTGTTTACAGGAAAGATGTGCCCAAAACTCAATTTCAGTTACAGAAACGTGCCCCTGGCCAAATCAGCTGCTGAGTGGCTGCTACGGCAGTGGCGGGTCCCCTCCGCAGGACCATGTTTCAGACAGGGCCGCCCAGAGGGGGGGCGGCAAGAGGGGCAATTTGCCCCAGGCCCGGAGCCCCACCGGGGCCCCCACCAGAGTTTTTTGGGGCCCCTGGAGCGGGGTCCCTCACTCGCTCCGGGAGGCCCGGAAAACTCTGGCGGGGCCGGGCGCAGGAGCTTCTTCGCTCCCGGTCTTCGCCGGCGGGGGGGGGGTGTCCTTCCGCTCCGGGGCGGATCCCGCTGGCGAATTACCGCCGAAGACGGAGCGGGACCCACCGCCGAAGTTCAGCCCGGTCTTCGGCGGTAATCGGGGCACTTCGGTGGCGGTCCGGGAAGGGAAGGGCCCCCGGAATCCTCTGGGCGGCCCTGGTTTCAGACACGATCGCACTCCCAGCCCTGGGTCTCTGCCCTGCCCCATCCAATCAAATCGTGACCGAGGGGTGGGGGTGGGGGTGGGGGTGTGAAAACTGTAGCAATCAGGAAAAACGATCGTGCCGAGCCCTGTCATTCCCCACGCAGCTCATCAGGGACGGGGGGGAAGAGGGGTCTGGCCTTCGCTCCCACAGGAACACGTGGGGGGGGGTCTCTGCCGCAGGGACAGAGGGTGGGGGCTCTGCCATGCTCCTTTTCCAGGTAGCTCGCTGTGCCCCCCCCCTCCCGCCCAAAAAAGATCCGAACTGCCCCCCACCCTGGTTTGCCTCCGGAAAACAAACCCAGCCAGCCTGGTTACCAGCCCCCCATCCACCTGCCCCAGCCTGGTTCCCCCAAACAAATACATTCCCGCCCCGCCCCGCCCGGAGAACTGAGCGCCCGGAGCGCAGAGAAGCTCAGAGCCCTGGTCCGGTCCCGTCCCCTCTCACCCAGCCCGGAGCAGGGAGACGCTCAGAGCCCTGGTCCGGTCCCGTCCCGTCCCCTCTCACCCGGCCCGGGCTTGCAGCGCTTCTGTTCACAACCACAAACGGCTGCTGGAAACAATGAATCAGTGCGGAGCCGGGAGCGGGTTATAGTCAAGACTGGAGCCGCCTCCTCTTGGGCTGGAACCGACCCACCCACCCTGCTCCCCGCCCCCGCCGCCTGCTCGGTCCGCAGCTCCCCGGGGATTTCTCCCGCGGCGCCTGGTTTCCCTGCTGCTGTTTTCCCAAGACCCGGCCACACCCTGGGTCTGGGCCCTTCCTCCTCCCTGGCCCGGGGACGGGGATGTGCAGCGGGGAGGGAGTTTCTTACTTAGCTGGTTCCTCACAGGGAGAGTGGGTGAGGTTGGGCTGGGGGCGGGGGGTCGCTGCTGGGTGATTTCCAGGCTGGTTTCTCCACACTGCACCACAGCCTGGATTTTCAGAACGGCCCAGCACCCATTACAGGGGCCAGGGTGTGAAAAGAGCTCAGCTCCCATTGCACATAGAGTGAAGTGCCTCAGCCAAACACCAGTTACTGGGCTCAACAGGGTGCTGGGAGAAGGGAGAAATTCCACCCCCAACCCACCCAGAGAGGCAGAGATGTAGCTGGTTAAAAGTGAAGGACTCAGCCCGCGAGAGACCCCTGGGGCAGGGGATCTGGGGTGCAGATGAGAAAAGCTGAGGTAGGGTGGAGGTAGGGTGACCAGATGTCCCAATTTTATAGGACAGTCCTGATTTTTGGGTCTTTTTCTTATATAGGCTCCTATTACCCCCTACTCCGTGTCCTGATTTTTCACACTTGCTGTCTGGTCACCCTAGGTGGAGGGATTGAGAGGAGAGACTTGGCCCCATAGACATCCAAGGAGTGGGAGCCACCAGTGAAGGGCTTGGAGCAGCAGGGCTGAAAGGGTCCCCTTTCCATGGGGTTGCTTAGGGGGCTGGCTGGTCCCATCCAAGATCTAAAACTCTTGTGTTCACCCCAGAGACAGGGTGTTGCTATAATCCCCCCTCCTGACACCCAGCTTTGCCCCACCGCTGCCCAGATCTCCCCTCTATCTACCCAAAAGAAAAGAGGGGAGCTGCTCCTGGTTGAATCCAATGCAGAGCCTCTCTACCTTACACAGATCATAACAGTCTGTGCCATTCTAGCCACTAGACCAGGGGTTGGCAACCTTTGAGAAGTGGTGTGCTAAGTCTTCATTTATTTACGGTAATTTAAGGTTTCGCGTGCTGGCGGACTGAACCCCAGATCCGCAGAGGACTGAGCGGCTCAGCCCGCTGCCAGTCTGGGGTTCCGTCTGCCACCCCATGGCAGGCGAAACCTTAAATTACAGTAAATTACAGGGGTTCCGACCATCCAGGCAGGCAGCGGCCTCAGCGGGGCCGGTGGCCCGGACCCCGGCTGGTAGCAGAGTGCCACTAAAAATCGGCATGCGTCCTGCTTCTCTCCTTTCTTGCCAACTCCAGTGATTAGTCTCTGGGATGAGCTCACGGTTAATAACATAGAGTGCTCTGTTCTCCTGGCAGGCCCCTGCTGCCAGTGTAAGAGGTGAAGCTCTGCCAGGCATCTGCAGCCGTAGCTTCACTAATGGGGCCTGCATAATGGCACAGTACTAATGTAATGCAGTGAGTGACATCTGGCAGCCTGTATTACTGGTCCCCATCATCCTGCTGCAATGCCGAGAGTGTCCATTAGGTGTCAGCATTACACAGCACAGCCCCCTCCTCAATCAAGATCAGAACTGTGTTTTGTGCGACTCCCAGCAGTTCCAAGGACTTTGCAAACACTAATGGATTAGCAATTCTTTGCTTTTATACAGAACCAATTATCCAAGGATCGCAAGGTGCTTTGGGTGAGCATGTTTACACCCATTTCACAGAGGATGAAGTTAAGGCAGAGGCACAAACCAACACCCTGTCATGTTCATATAGTCAGTAGCAGCGCTAGGAACAGAACCCAGGCATCCTGACTCACTCCTCTATTTTAACCATTAGACAACTTTCTCCCAGGGCTGGGTTTAAAATGAGTGCTCTGACCACTAGACTTCACTCCCCCACATCTGGGTAAAGAACTCAGGCGTCCTGAAGACCCACCTTCTTTTAGGCTATGGCTACATGGTGCACCTTATGGCACCGCAGCCGCAGTGCCGTGTAGCTGTACTTTATCACCAGGAGCGAGCTCTCCCGGCGATAAAACAAAACCACCCTGAACGATAAAGCGCTGTCAATACTGGCGCTTTTCAGCGCTAAAACTTTTGTCAGTTGGACGGGGTGGGGGGTGTTCACACCGCTGAGTGACAAAAGTGTTAGCACTGAAATTGCCAGTATAGACACTGCTTTATTGTTCCCCACTGCAACATACAAACCAGCAACCACTTCAGTAGAAATCAAAATCTCTGTTTGCTCTCAGGATCCTGGTGGGCACTTTACCCTGCACCTGGGGAAGAGAGAGAGAGAGAAACACACTGCTCCTGCCGGCTTATCTTCCCCACATCCCTCATCCCAAGGGAAACTGAATTTGAAAGGGATTGTCCTCTTCAGAAAGCTAAATCCCTATGAAAAAAAAAGGCATTGAGCAGGGATGTTTTTGCCACTAGTAGGGCTGTGTCTACACCGCCACTTTCAGCACTAAAACTTTTGTTGTTCAGGGGTGAAAGCTATTGCGGTGGGGGTTATCGCCAGGAGAGCTCTCCCCCGGCGATACAGCGTGTCTACACTGTCCACATCACAGCGCTGCCGCGGCCGCATTGTAACGTGGGTAGTGTAGACATAGCCTAAGAAACATGACAAAGGAAGAGACGCAGGTCTACAGACCCGTCCCTGCTCCAAAAAAAAATATTCTTCTGGTGAAGATAATGGGGAGGGGGTGTCAGAAAGCACAGCTATTTAAAGGAAAGATGTGTCCAAAACTCAATTTTAGTTACAGACAGAAAGACAAGCGCACAACAGGGCCCTAAGCTCCGCCAGGTCCCAGACACCACTACTAGGCAGATAATTATGGATCTAAATCCCCTAGACTGCTGTAAGGTCTCACTTGTGTTGCCAAGTCTCTCCATGTTATAAGTCTTATGATATTTGGTGTTTTCAAAAGCCCAGCTCCCAGGGCCAAGCAGTTACAGGGGAATCTCAGCTTCCATTTAAAACAAAGCTACAGTTCCAGGCCTTGGGGATGCAGAGAAAAGCTCGAAAAGATGTGACCTGATTCCACCCTAAAGGCTCAACAACCAAGGCCTGTCTCTCTTACCCGCCTCCCACTGCGGGGCCATGTCTCTTCCTCCTCCCCTCCTGCTCCCCTTCGGGGGTCGCATCTCTTCCTCCCCGCCCCCAAGAGTCCAGGTGTCCCACCCCCAATATAAGGGCCACTCACCCAACTCTGGGCGGCGAGGAAGCACACAGCAGCAGCAGGCGGCGGCGCAGCTCTGCAGAGCTTTTTATACAGCCCTGAACAGTCGCCTGCGCCCAGTGATTGGCTGACAGCCCCGAGCCTTGAACCGCAGGTGACAATACCAGCCACGGGTTTCCCCCTCCCAGCACTGGGTGGGGGTGCGGGGGCTGCACGCAGAGCACACAGCAGTGTAATAACAGGAAACAATTTGGGGAGTAGCTGCAGGTTGGGTAACCGCATGTTTCTGGGAACTGAGTCAGCTGTTCAGAACCTCAAATCGATCTGGTTCTACTGGGGGCCTGCACCCGCCCTGCTCGCTCTGATTGGCCTGGGGCTGCTCTGGCTGGTGCTTGTGCGGCGCTCAGTCATAGCACCCCACTTTGTAAGGCCTGGCCCCACACACACACACACACACACACACACCGCCCATTACAGTAGGACCTCAGAGTTGCGAACACCTCAGGAATGGACAAAGCATTATGGATGTTCTTTCAAAAGTCTACACCTGAACATTGACTTAATACAACTTTGAAACTTTACTGTGCAGAAAATATTCTTCTGGTGAAGATAATGGGGAGGGGGTGTCAGAAAGCACAGCTATTTAAAGGAAAGATGTGTCCAAAACTGTCAATCAATTCTTTGCTTTTATACAGAACCAATTATCCGCGGATCACAAGGTGCTTTGGGTGAGCATGTTTACACCCATTTCACAGAGGATGAAATTAAGGCAGAGGCACAAACCAACACCCTGCCATGTTCACATAGTCAGTAGCAGTGCTAGGAACAGAACCCAGGCATCCTGACTCAATCCTCTATTTTAACCATTCTACTGTGCAGAAGCAAAATGCTGTTTTCTAGTAGTGTGCGTTCAGCACAGCACTGTACTGCTCTGTATTTGCCTGGTTTTTGTTGTTGTTTTTTTCTCTGCTGCTGAGGTGTGTGGTTAACTGCTCAGTGTGTAACTCTGGTGTTGGTAACTCTGAGGTTCTACCGCACTCTGTCTCGGTTCAACCCTTGCAGCTTGGTGGATGGACGCTCTTATTTCAGTTTAAATCTCCCTTGAATGTTTTAGCTTGTGCCAGTAAAGGGTACAGGCCGCCGCTTGTGGGACTAGCTACACCAGCACAAGCCTAAATCTAGGGCTGCCAATTTTAATTGGCCATATTCTGGGAGCTTTCATCACATGACATAATCTTTCATTAAAGATTAATCTTCAATTCCTGAAGACTCTGTGCCAATCCTGGAGGGATGACAACCCTACTAAGCACCTTTTATACTGGCGTAACCATGTCCAGACTAGGGGGTTGTACGGCTTTAGCTATCCCAGGGAGCTAAACCCTTCCGTTTCTGTGTGCAGATAAATCCAAAGGAAGTGGTGGTGGTGGGAGAGGAAACAGGAGGAGGCTGCAGGCTGGAAATGCCCCAGAATCTGGTTTGGGGGCAGGAACAGATGAATGGAGCAGCTTTGCAGCAGGATCTCTGCCCCTCCTCCCCATGCACCATGGAGGAGGTTTCTAGTGGTAGAAAGTGATGCAGGGGCCTGCAGCCAGCGATTCCCCTGCTCACGCACTGGCTGCCAATGAGAATCAGCTCTAGAAACAGAAACTGCATCATCAGGAACAAACGGGGCCTTTAGCTCCAGTTGGGTCCCACTGACACTTCCATTGGGGTCAGCGTTACGCGCCTGCAGCTGAAAGGCAGCTGTAGGAACCAGGGCAGGCCAAGCCCGATGGGTCAAATGTGGGTCACAAAGGCCTGAATCTCTCTGTCCAATTCCCGCTTCCCCCTCCCTGGGTGGCTCCAGGGCTGGTCACTTTCTCCAGCTGCCTCCTCCAAATCTCCCACTCAGGCCCCCTCACAGAGCCACAGGGTCTGGGCTACGCCCCAGCTTTTGAACAGTCTCTTGCAGGCCCCCGGTCAGTGGGCCAGGCCCCCAGGGGCATGGGTGGCAAGTTTGTAAAAATTTTGGTGGGGCCCAGAACCCGCCCCCAACTCCGCCCCCCCCAACTCCGCCCCCACCTGCCTAAGGCTCTGGGAGGGGGCTCGGCGGGGGAGGTCTGGGGTGCAGATCCTGGGCTGGGGATTAGGGTGCAGGAAGGGTGCTGGGTGCAGGCTCTGGGCTGGGGCAGGGGGTGGGTGTGCAGGAGGAGGTGAAGGGTGCAGGCTTTGGGATGGAGTTTGGGGTTGGGAAGGGGTGTGTGGGAAGGGGGAGGGAGTTTGGGGATAGGAGGGAGTGCAGGGTGAGGACTGTGGGGCTGAGGATGAGGGGTACATGATGCAGGAGGGGGCTCAGGGCTAGGGAAGAGGGTTGGGCTGTGGGGTGAGGGCTGTGGATGAGGGGTTCATGATGCGAGGGGGCTCAGGGCTAGGGAAGAGGGTTGGGCTGTGGGTGAGGGCTGTGGATGAGGGGTTCATGATGCAGGAGGGGGCTCAGGGCTAGGGCAGAGGTTTGGAGTGTGGGGTGAGGGCTGTGGATGAGGGGTTCATGATGTGGGGGCGCTCAGGGCTGGGGCAGAGGATTAGGGTGCGGGGGGATGAGGGGTTCATGATGTGGGGGCGCTCAGGGCTGGGGCAGAGGATTAGGGTGCGGGGGGATGAGGGCTCTGGCTGGGGCTGAGGATTAGGGTGCAGGGGGATGAGGGGTTCATGATGTGGGGGCGCTCAGGGCTGGGGCAGAGGATTAGGGTGCGGGGGGATGAGGGCTCTGGCTGGGGCTGAGGATTAGGGTGCAGGGGGATGAGGGCTCTGGCTGGGGCTGAGGATTAGGGTGCAGGGGGATGAGGGGTTCATGATGTGGGGGTGCTCAGGGCTGGGGCTGAGGATTAGGGTGCGGGGGGAATGAGGGCTCTGGCTGGGGCTGAGGGTTTGGGGTTGGAGAGGCTCAGGGTAAGGGCAGCCTGCCTTGCCAGTACTGGCGGAGGGCAGGCACTAGGACCCTGCGGCAGCAGACAGCAAATCTGCTGGGAGCCCTCCGGGCAGCAGGCAGGGGAGAGGCGCGCTGCGTTCTGTCAGGCAGGGACGCAACACAACGCGGCGGAGGGGGGGGAACACGCGGAGGGGGGGTGGCAGGCGGGGGCTGGGACCTGCTCCAGGCAGGGTCGCGGCAGCGGGGGGAGACCTGCGGTGGCCGGGGCCGATCCAGGCAGGACCGGGGGGGGGGGCGGGAAGAGACCCAGCTCCAACTATTGCTGGAGCAGGGCGCCCAGCCCTGAATATTGCTGGGGCCAGGGCCCCACACAAGTATATAACCTGCCGCCCATGCCCAGGGGGTCTCACTCTCCCTTCAGGGTCGGCGCCTTCACTGGGAGTTCAGGGGATCTGGGTAGGCACGGAGGTTCCTGCATTGGGGTATTCAGGGGGATCTGGGCAGGGGGAGGCTCCTCCATCAGGGGGTCAGGGCAGGACCCAGGTATGGGGGGGGTCCCTCCATTAGTGGTGTTCAGGGGGGATCCTGGCATCCGACACACACTGCTTTGGGGGGCCTCCCCTACTTCATCCCCTTGCCCCAGCATGAAACCCCAAGTGAATGGCTCTGCGCAGGGCTGGGCACGGCCGGGCGCCCCAGAGGCGGGGCAGGGTTCGCTCCCTGCAGGGAGAGGGGAGCTGTGGTGGTCAGTGCTCACACTCGCCCAGATCCTCAGAGGCTCCCATTTTGGAAGTGAGGCACCTAAGTACCTTTGGGTCTCTTGGCCTTGGTGCTTGCAAGAGTCAGGCTTGATTCTGGGTCTGAGGCCTGGCCGTGCGGAGCCACCAGAGCTGCCCAGCGCCCTGCCCAGACTCTGTCTGGGAAGCTCAGCCCTTAAAGGCGTACTCCTCAGTGCCACAGGAGGAACGGGGAGGGATCTCTGCTCCACAGCTCTGCGCCAGTGACTCTGAGCCGTAGTGACTGCAACGAGGCTCCTTTTCCCCAGCTCTGGGTACCACACAAATGTGTTGCCTGTCTCACACCACAGTGAAATATTTTCCATCCACCCCCGACAGGAAGCCAAAGCATCTCTGTACTAACCCTGCTGAGAGCGGGTCCTTCCTGTGCAGGGGAAAAAACCCAAAACAAAACAAAACAAAACCCATCATTCAAAGCAAGAGCAGAGCATCCACCTAGCGCACTGCCCTGGGCCCCGGGTTCACTAGACCAGTTCCACTTACAGCCCAACTTTCCCATGTAGACAAGTGCTGAGCCCCAGTAGGACTGAATACAGCACTGACGCAGCGCCCCCTAGTGGTGGAAGGAGGACGAGCACGTGTATGAGCCCAGCAGGATGCTACCCCTGTGTGGGAGCAGAGGGGAACTGTTGGACTTGACTGGCTCCGTGCTCTGGGGCAGCCTGGACTGGGGTGTTTTCTGGCATCGCAGGGATGCCCTTTAGGCTTCCTGGAGGAGTTAATGGAGGAGCCCGGGAGACCGGACACATGGACAGGAGTGTGTTTTCCCGCCCTCCACCTTGCTAATATAGCCCCACGCTGCTGGAAGTTCTCTAGCATCCACACACCAAAGGCTGCCTCGTGTCCTGCTGGGAAGGGACCGGAGGGAACGTCTGGGCATCGAGCTCCCCCTCTTCATACCCTGCACCTGCCACTCATTGCATTCCTGCCCCACCCGCTCTGGAGGGGCGATGGGCCGGCTGCCTCGTCCTCACACTTCATAACGACAGCTTCTGCCTCGGCCTGCGATGGCCCCTTGTGCATCCCCCCGCCCGAGCCCCCCAGCACCTGAATTATGGCTCCTGTTTGGTGCTCTGATGATGCCAGTGCCCCTGCAACGCTGGGGGTAGGGACTTGTCCCAGACTCGCTCTGTGAGTTAGAGGAGAGAGAACGGCTCTGGTGAGGCAGAAGGAGGGTGGGAAATGGAGGAGGCAGAGATCAGAGAGAACCTAGGAATTACCTGACTGGATCAGACCCATGGGCCCATCTAGCCCGGTATCCTGCCGCTTACAGTGGCAAGTGCCAGCTCCTGCAGAGGAAACCCCCTAGTGGACAGCTGTGGAATAGCCTGTCCCCAGGAGAGTTTCTTCTCAACCCGTCAGCCAGAGGTTGGCTTGAACCTGAAGCAGGGGATTGGAGGAACAATTAAGCTCCTTCAGGGCACGTGACTGACAGAAGGTGGGTACATGGGAGAGGAGGAGGAATGGGGAAAGGCGGGAGAGGAGGCTGAGAAAAGGATTGGAGATAGATGAGACTGAGGAAGGCTGGTCTTGGGATTAATGAACTGGGCTGGGATGCAGGTAGGGTGACCAGACAGCAAGTATGAAAAATCAGGACGGGGGTGGGGAGTAATAGGAGCCTATATAAGCAAAAGACCCAAAAATCGGGACTTTCCCTATAAAATCAGGACATCTGGTCACCCTAGATGCAAGTGAACTTGAGCCAATTCTCAGCTCTGCCACACACTCCCTGTGTGGCCTTAGGCAAGACACTTAATCTCTCTGGGTCTCAGTTTCTCTACTTGTGGAATAGGGCCAGTTTGCCTGGTTAGACTGTGAGCTCTGCAGGGCAGGGACTGTCTCACCGGGGTGTGTCTGCACTGGAGCTGGAAGGTGTAATTTCTGGCTGGAGCAGCCATACCCACGCTAGCTGCGATTGAACTGCCAGGCTAAAAATAGAGTGTAGCTGTGGCAGCAGGACTAAAAAACCTAAGTACCTACCTCAGGTCTTGGTTGGGATTGTACTTGGGGGACAGCTAATCCCTTCTGCCACCCTGAGGCTAGTACTGGTATATCTTCTCAAGCTGGAAATTACATCTTCCAGCTCCAGCGTGGATGTACCCACTGTGTGTCTGTGCAGCACCTGGCACAATGGAGCCCTGATCTCAGCTGGGGCAGGAACTGTCTCTCCCTGTGTTGCTGAGCGCTGTGACTTTATCCTCACGCACAATTATTTCAAATTTGGTGACAATATATGCCTCCAGACCAGTGGCACCACCATGGGCACCCGCATGGCCCCACAATACGTCAACATTTTTATGGCTGACCTGGAACAACACTTCCTCAGCTCTCGTCCACTCATGCCCCTTCTCTACATTGATGACATCTTCATCATCTGGACCCATGGGAAGGAGACTCAGGAAAAATTCCACCACGATTTCAACAGTTTCCACCCCACCATCAACCTCAGCCTGGAACAATCTACACAGGAGGTCCACTTCCTAGACACCACGGTACAAATAAGTGATGGTCACGTTAACACCACCCTATACCGAAAACCCACCGACCGCTCTGCCTACCTTCATGCCTCCAGCTTCCATTCTGGACACACCACAAGATCCATTGTCTACAGCCAAGCACTGAGGTACAACCGCATCTGCTCCAACCCCTCAGGCAGAGACCAACACCTACAAGATCTTCACCAAGCATTCTGAAAACTACGATACCCGCACGAGGAAATAAGGAAACAAATCAACAGAGCCAGACATGTATCCAGAAGCCTCCTGCTACTAGACAAGCCTAAGAAAGAAACCAACAGGACTCCACTGGCCATCACCTATAGTCCTCAGCTTAAACCTCTCCAACGCAGCATCAATGATCTACAACTCATCCTGGACAACGATCCCTCGCTTTCACAGGCCTTGGGTGTCAGGTCAGTCCTCGCCCACAGACAACCTGCCAACCTGAAGCATATTCTCACCAGTAACTGCACACCGCACCATAGTAACTCTAACTCAGGAACCAATCCATGCAACAAACCTCGATGCCAACTCTGCCCACATATCTACACCAGCGACACCATCACAGGACCTAACCAGATCAGCCACACCATCACCGGTTCATTCACCTGCACGTCCACCAATGTTACATACGCCATCATGTGCCAGCAATGCCCCTCTGCTATATACATCGGCCAAACTGGACAGTCCCTACGTAAAAGGATAAATGGACACAAATCAGATATTAGGAATGGCAATATACAAAAACCTGTATGAGAACACTTCAACCTCCCTGGCCACACAATAGCAGATTTAAAGGTAGCCATCCTGCAGCAAAAAAACTTCAGGACCAGATTTCAAAGAGAAACTGCTGAGCTTCAGTTCATCTGCAAATTTGACACCATCAGCTCAGGATCAAACAAAGACTGTGAATGGCTAGCCAGCTACAAAACCAGTTTCTCCTCCCTTGGTGTTCTCACCTCAACTGCTAGAAGAGGGCCTCACCCTCCCTGATTGAACTAACCTCCTTATCTCCAGACTGATTCTTGCCTGCATATTTATACCTGCCTCTGGAAATTTCCATTACATGCGTCTGATGAAGTGGGTATTCACCCACGAAAGCTCATGCTCCAATACGTCTGTTAGTCTATAAGGTGCCACAGGACTCTTTGCTGCTTTTACAGATCCAGACTAACACGGCTCCCCCTCTGATACTTGACACCATCTTGTTGCTGTGATTTTGCACAGGAGAACAAACAGGGCTGCCCAGAGGATTCAGGGGGCCCGGGGCAAAGCAATTTCGGAGGCCCCTTCCGTAAAAAAAAGTTGCAATATTATAGAATACTATATTCTCGTGGGGGGCCCTGTGGGGCCCGGGGCAAATTGCCCTACTTGCCCCTCCCCGGGGCAGCTCTGTTCCCCCCTAAATTTTTAAATCTGCAATTTTATTACATTTTTCATCCAAAATGTTATAGATAAGACAGACAGATGATATGTTTGGGAACACATGGATAGATAGAGCGAGACAGTGCCTATGGGGATGGATGGGTAACTATCTAACAACTGGGCACAATTTTGGCATCTTCCCACCCCAACCTCATGGTGAGTCTCCCATAGCGCACAAAGTAGAGTTGCCAACTCTGACTGAAGCTATTCCGGGAGATTTCCCCCCCCTAGTATGACGTAATGTCATTTTCTTATTAAAATCTCCTGAATTGCTTTCAATAGCCACCGGGAGAATGATGCTGATTCTGGGAGACTCCAGGCCAATCCTGGAGGGTTGGCAACTCTAAATAGGGGTAGTCGGGCGGCCGGGGGGCAGTGGGGGACAGTTATGGGAAAGCTGAATCGTGCTCTCCATGCACAGGGGGGACAGATCTGGGGTTAGATTTTCAGAAGGGCTCTGCTCCCATTTAGGTGCCAGATTTCCAAAAGCAGTGGGAGCAAAAAATAAGCCTGCTTCTTCCTCCCTCTCCTACAAGTCCTGTGTGCAGTGGGGTGTGGGTGGGTGACAGCCCCCCCTGACAGACCCGTCTACCCTGTTATCATTTGGATTGTTTACTACAAATCAATCCCAATCTTTCCCCATGTTTCTTTCAAAAATGCCCTGGGAACTACAGGCCAAGACTTTCCACCCAGACTGGTGATTAGGGGGTCTCAGCTTGGGGCATCTTAAAGGAGGACGAGGGCCAGAGGGCGGGTGCCACTGGCACTTTCTGAAAAATCAGGTGCCTTTCATGTGTCTCCAGCTGCTGGGCCCCCAGAATCACCAGTCGCAGCTGGAAAATCAAGGCCCCTGGGCTCTTTCCTGCTGTTGGGTGTAAATGCGCCCTGGGAAGGAATAAAAACCATCTCTTACCTGCCTCAGCCAGGCCATGGTGGGGGGTGTCCCTGCATGTTATCTCCCAAAGCAAGCAGCCTGTGTTGCCACATGTCTCAGTGCGCAGGAAGCTGAGTGAGTGCAGCACAGCCCGGTATGATAAGGAAGCACCTGTTACTACCAGCTGCATATTCGTTCTGTATCATCCACCAATACAGCAGGCTCTGAGCAAACGGGCTCTTCCCATTGGCTGCGTGAGCTTTGAATCTCCCTCCAAACACATTGCCAGCAGCCTTCCCTTACCTAACGGTCCTGACTGGGTGCTTCTGGGGCTGGCAGGGGGTTGGATCACAGAAACCCCCTTGGGAACTGCCAACTGATGTGCTTAGACGACCTCTGAGCTGCTTCCCCTGCCACCCTGGGACTTCAGAACACTGCCTGGTTTGAGCCAGACACGCTTGGCTGCTGCAAACCCAGACCCAGGTCTGAACCACATCCCGCAACAGCTGCAGGCTTAACTGAAAACAGCTTAAGAAGTGCTCCTGTCTCTAACACTCAGATGCCCAACTCCCATTGAGATCCAAACCCCAAATAAATCCATTTTACTCTGTATAAAGCTTATACAGGGTAAACTCATAAATTGTTCACCCTCTAAAACACTGATAGAGAGATATGCACAGCTGTTTGCCCCTCCCCCAGGTATTAATACCTATTCTGGGTTAATTAATAAGTAAAAAGTGATTTTATTAAATACAAAAAGTAGGACTGAAGTGGTTCCAAGTGTAGGGATATTAAAGAAGGTTTATATTAAACATGGTTTATATGAGAAATGATTTATTGATTTATTGTTAATTGATACTTTATAACTTAAGGTTTATGTTAGAAGTAAATTTGTGATTCCCAACATTTAGCCTCTAACTTGCAAGCCACCAGCTGTGTCTGTGTGAAGCCTGCTCAAAGAAATACTTTGTATAAAACTTGTTAAACATTAATTAACTCTAAGTAAGCCAAAACAGTAGCTGTTATAGTGTATAAATAGAGACCCCCACCCTCTAAGTTTTCATCTCACTTTATCTTTGATTGTTAAAAGACAGGGAGTCTCACATAAATTGGTAACACCCCAAAAAGTAAAGAGACAGTGAAATAGATGTGATTAACATAGAGAATGTATGTGAATGAATGGTTAGGGAGTCACCAGCCTGAAGAATTCAGTGTCGGCTGAAGAAGGTGTCAAGTAGGATCAACCAGATGACCCCCGGAGGGCAAACTGGAATCCACCCACCACACCTCAAAGGAAGGAAAAACAAAACATCTAACAACATGGAGCCAGCCACCTGCTGATTGATTTAGCAACAGCAAAATGAAGCAACTCCTATGAACTAACATAGGGAAAAATCCCTATAAAACTGGACTCTAAAGACTGAGGACTTGGAGTCTATGGTTCTGCTGCCAGCCTCCAGGAGCATCAGATGCATCTGACACAGACTCGGCTCCATCCTCATGACCAAGATACCTGGCCAGTAACTTGGCATGAGCAACATCTAGGCTGGTAACTATAACATCTATACAGAACCTGAATGAATGATTGTGTGGATGAATATGTGTCTGTGTGTGTATAAGGAATAAGTAGTGATAGAAATAAGTAGAAAAACATTGTCTTTTGTTTTGTTATGGTATTTACAATAAATGTGGCATCTTTGCCTTATCCCTCTTAATAAGATCCTGCTGGTTTTTATTATATTGGTACAACACAAGCAGTAACAGACAGAACAAAGTGAATTACCAAGCAAAATAAAATAAAACACACAAGTCTATGCCTAATACAGTAAGAAAGTGATTCCAGGTGAAACCTCACCCTCAGAGATGTTCCAGTAAGCTTCTTTTACAGACTAGCCTCCTTCTAGTCTGGGTCCAGCAATCGCTCACACTCTTGGGGTTACTGTCCTTTGTTCCAGTTTCTTTCACGTATCCTTTGGGGGTGGAGAGGCTATCTCTTGAGTCAGCTGAAGACCAAATGGAGGGGTCTTCCAGGGGTTTAAATAGACCTTTCTCTTGTGGGTGGACACCCCTCCCTTCCCCTGTGTAGAATACCAGCAACAAGATGGAGTTTTGGAGTCACATGGGCAAGTCACATGTTCACGCATGACTCAGAACTTACAAGTCACAGCCATGGTTCACATGCTACCTTGAACGGCCTCAGATAGACTTCTTATGTGGATTGGAGCCTTCCAAGATCCATTGTCCGTTAAGTGTTTCTTGATTGGGCACTTAACTTGCAAATTCCTTTCTAAAGAAGCTGCCCAAATGCCTTACTGAGGCTACTTAAAATCAAACAAGTACACGGCCAATATTCATAACTTTGAATACAAAAGTGACACATGCATACAATTAGGACAGATATATTCAGTAGATCATAACCTTTGCAGAGATATGTTACATGGCATATGTAGCATAAAAGATATTCCAGTGATGTCATATATACATTCATAAGCATATTCCCATAAAGCATTACGGGGTACAACGTCTCACACACATATCTGCACAAGTGGGGCCTAAATGCGAATGTAAAACTGATGCCTGGTACCTCGTTTTGGATGGAAGAGCCATCTGGGCAAACTTCAGTGACAGTTGTACATAACCACAAAGCCTCGTCTTATGCTTTTATCTGCATCTACAACAGACACAGTCTCACTATTGGCCATTTTATTTAAGTGCTCAGCCCCTAGTAGCTGCCTCTGCAGGACCAGCCAGATATTCAGACGCTGAAGCCCGTGCTTAACTTGCTACTCATGCTTTTAAAGTAAAGCAGGGGTCTGTGTGTGTTCCCAACATCAGAGCCTTGTTTAGGTCCCAGAGTGGAAGATGTTGGATCCAGAGCTATTCTGAAAAATACATATGCATGAGATTTGTATATGGTATTCTGGAAATGTTTAAGAATATAGGCCCAGCTTTCCAGAAGTGGGTTGTGACTGAATAGAGACCTCTAAAAGCCTTCCCACTCTATTCCCCTGTTTACCAGACCTGATTTTCACCCAGACCTTGGCTTGTATCAATCGACCTTTTTCTTTCAACGAATTCAGCCTTTTGTTTCGTTTTCTGTCAGCATTCGTTGTGACATTGTATGAACTCACCCACAGTTCGACATTTCGGCTCATAGCTGGGGTAGGCCCCAATTATTACAACAGCTCTCTGGGTGTGAAATGACAGTAATGATTAATTCCTAATTTGCTGCTTTAAATGGCTGTGTAACACTAAGCGACATGTTACGTCTCTTCTGCCACGTGCAATAACTAGGCACAAGGAAGTTTAACTGACTTATCTAAAGTGCAATTCACTTTATCAAAGGGATCCCAACCGACCTCTATAAACCCCATTTCTCCCTGTCCCCAAGCCAGAGCACAGGGGCTCCAGCCCAGCCCCTTCTAGCAGCTGCTACCCCAGCGTGTGAGCAGGGGAGTGAAGGCTGCAGCAGGCCTTTGCACCAGTGTCACCGGAAAACCCCTTCCATGGTGCACGGGGGTGAAAGGAGGAGCAGCAGAGGTGCTGTTGCGAAGCTGCTCCATTCGTCTATTCCTGCCTCCCGTATCCCCACACAAGATTAGCACTTCAGTGCCGTGCAGGGCTGTGCACCGGCCTTTCACGCCGGGCTGAACATCACCCACAGAACGGCAGCGACAGACCAGGCAGTGGCCTTGTGCTCCGGTCACTACCATGTGCCTCCGCCTCGATGTGTAACACCCCCCCCCCAATTTAAATACAGATCAAAGGGTATAAACAAAATCCTCATATACACAACTCCCCCTTGTCCTAGGCCACTTCTTTCTACTGGTTGCTGTTCCCAGGTGCCAGGCTTCACTAGGGCCCTCCAGTGTGCAAGCAGGACCAGGCAGCCTCCCCCTTCCCTCAACTATCCCTTAAAGCGACAGCTCGCGATTCCAGCACAGCCCTCACAGCACCACAGAAGCCATCTGGTTACAAACAGGGAAGTTAATGCGGTCTTTGTAGAGCCAAGGGCCTTTCCTTTTAGGCTTTGGCAATTGATGATTTTAAGCATGTGTGTGGGGAAAGATACCCATATATTCCAAGGCCTCTGGCCTGTGGTTTCAGAAAAGGAGGGGAGGAAATATTTCCAGATACAAGAGAATTAAATTGCCTAGAGCCAGTGTTGCCGGCACAGAGGCCCGAGGCGACAGCAACAGTGGTTCGTTGCCCGGTGTGCTTCGCTTCCAATAAACTCACCAAGGTGGAGAAGCAAAAAAAAAGTTTATTTGAGCCCAAATAAGGTGCAAGGGAGACATAGCAATCTCAAATCCTGCACACCCATACAAGCGGTTTTTCTCTCTTTATACATAACTTCAGCTAAGCATTCCCATCACCCCCACACTCCTCCTCTCCCCCCACCTTTCATTCCCATGCAGCAAATACACTTTGCAATGGCAATTATATTAAGCAGTTAAGTCATACTTGGCAAAAACCACTTTAGCTCGTTAGCAACTCTTCTGTGATCAGTTATCTGTACTTTCCCACCATGGGGGCTACGTTCTCATGCATATAACTTTAATTACAGCACCTGCTTTCCGCCTATCTTATTTAGTATTGGCTACATCTAGTATCAAGCAGCCTTGCCGCTGCCAGTAATTAGCACATAACACAAGAGGTTACAAAAGTTTAGTAAGGCTAACAAAAGCACTTTACACAAAGGTACTTTGGGTCACATAGGCCCAAAGCCATCCTCCCGAGTTACCTAGATTTATGCCTAGTGACACCAACAACTGTGAACATTCGAGTGCTGGAGTTTTTGATAAAACAGCTCATCAGCCTTCGACCTGTAGTGACAAACCAGGATTTGTACCTTTGCTGTTAGACAAAAGACATTTGGGCCCCAGGACACAGAACGGGGAGGGAGAATTTCCCAGGGATTTTATCGCAGTGCAGAGATCCATCGCACAGGGTCAGGAAGGACCCGCCACAACCACAATATAAACACAACAGTCTGGTCAGTGACACAAAACACAGCGAGAGGTTTGAGCCATTTGCAAACAGCTACAAGGGGCAGCTCTTTAGATCTAGGTAACAACTAAATGTCAGCAAGGGGGGAAAGGCCTGAGGGAAAAGAGGGGGTGCGGGGAACCAAGTAGAGAAAATGGACAAATCCACCTCCCCCAATAGGCGCCGACTTCTGCTCCTGCCAGTGGGTGCTCGACTCCCCTCTGCCCCCGGCACCGCCCCAATCCCACCCCTTCCATGAGGCCCTGCCCCTGCCCCACCCCCATTCCAACCCCTTCCCCAAAGTCCCTGCCCCTGTTCTGACTCCTTCCCCGAATCCCCACCCCGGCCCTGCCTCTTCCCCTGAGCGTGCCGCGTTCCTGCTCCTTCCCTGCCCCCAAAGCGGTCCAACAGCTGTTTTGCGGCGGCCGGGGAGAAGCACTGGGAGGCAGGCGGAGGAGGAGGAGGAGGAGGAAGTGGGGCAGGGTGGAGGGGAACTTGGCTGCCGGTGGGTGCAGAGCACCCACTAACATTTCCCCATGTGTGCTCCAGCCCCGGGGCACCCACGGAGTGGACACCTATGCCTGCCCCCCCCTCGAATGTTTCACGTTTTATTTTGCTACAGAGAACCAAGCACCAAACAGGCTTGATGCAAACTAGCGAAACAACTCAATTGACTTCTGATCAGGTTCTGCAAAGAGCATTTGGAAAACAGTCAAGCATCCAAGATTCCAGTTTAAACTAAAGGAAGGGCAACACCACAGAAAACAAATCTAGACCAACGTGCATAAGTTCCTGGGCCTCAGAGTGTAAGATACACGTGGAGCCCCAAGGCCTCAGGTTTAGCTGCTGTCACTGGGTCAGAACTTGAGTCTTCATTTCTTACTGCAACTGGAATTTTATTTTTGTTAAAATATAGAAAGGTGTTTGCAGAGCACAAACCAGTATCTCCGAGGTGTCGTTTTCTGTATGTTCTTATTGAAAGATATATACACACACATGCTATGGGTACAATTTCCAAAATCACTAAGTGTTTTAGGTTCTTATGGGGGGCTTGTTCACACCTAAAAATTAATCCAGAATAAGAGAGGGGGTGTTGAATGAAAGTGGATTAACTCCCATGGGTGGATGCTCTCATTCCAAAGTAAGGGTGCCTTATTTGGAGAGCGCCTAATTCAGAGCTGTGGATTCTGCTGGGTGGCCAGGCCCCTACGCGCTAGGTTTTGAAACACTGAGTGTTGCAATGCCTAAGACCCTCTGTGGATCTGGGCCTTATAGCTGTGCAAGCCCCACAGGAAGCAATGGGGCTACCCAGAGGTCACCAAGGCAGCATGGGAATTGGACTGGGTGAGGAGGTTTCCTGGGCAGGGTCACGGTGGGGAAAGTTTGGCTTGCAGTTTTTCCCTTGAACATGGGCACGTTTGATAGATTTGCTGAGAAGTAATAACCCTGAAACCTCCAGTCAAGGCTGAATCCCCACTCTGGCACTTCGAATGCAGGAAGTGGGGGCCCACAAGGATTCTAAAAATTAATACTGGCTAGTCCAGGCTTGTATTAAACTCCCAAGGTTACAACTTTTCTCTGACCTTGGCTTGGTAAAAACTGCCACCACCCAAATGCAAAAAACCGCCTTGGACCCAGGAAAGAGGACTTGAGAATTCCTCCCTGTTGGATACCCTCAAGCTTGCGCTCTCTCTCTCTCTCTCTCTCACACACACACACACACACACACACACGAGCTGAGAAAGGAAACAAAGGAAATTAGCTGTTGCCACCAGCTAATAAAAAAAAACCATGTGCACAAATCTCTTAGGACACAAGAATCCAAATCCTGTTCTTAAAAAAGGTACATTTTATTAAAAACAAAAAAGAAAATACATTTGGAATTTAGGCTTTTGCTAAATTTTAAAACAGCAATTCCAAAAATCAAGCACCCAAAATAGCTTTCTTGGGGGTTCAGCTTAAAGGTTACAAGCAAACAAAAGCATCTGGGACTAGCACAGAGGAGATCCACAAGCCAAAATAAAGATATAACTTGATCGTGTTTATCTAAACATTACCTATCCAAATGATTCCTTCTAGGTATTTCTCATACCTAGTTCAAACCTTACCCAGCATTCCTGCTTATAGCATTGCTGCTCCATGTCCCTGCAGCCCAGAGAGAACAACCAACAAAGGGAAGTTTTTCCCAATTTTAAAAAGTTCTAGCCCTCCCATTGGCTCTTTTGGTCAGGTGCCCACTTTCTTTTCTTTACCTGGGGGATTTTTTAACCCTTTCCAGGTAAAGCAAGTAGAGAACAGCTACCAAGAGGGATTTTACAGCTAACTGGCTGGCTGGGTGTCCATCAAAGGGAGCTATGCCCCCCCCCCACCCCTCTTCATTTATCACCCCTCCAATGCCATTTTTCAAAATCTTATTTCAAAGCAGAGCTGCAATTTTAACTTTTAGACTCTCGAGCCCCCCCTCGTATCAGTTCCCTTTGCATAGGCATCGGGTTTGCTGCAGATCCAGTTTCGCTCAATGTAGCATCTCGAAGAGCTGACGGTGTCTTCGCTCAGGAAAGCGCAGTCGGATTCCCCTCGAATGACAAACCTGGAACGAACAGGTGAGGTGACGCTAAGAGACAGACACTCCACGCTTGTGAGGCTACACAGCACTCTCAGGCTCCTCCCTGGTAGGAGAGGAATTTAATGTCTTGAGCCAATCAGGGAGCAGGGAGGACTGGGGTAGCATTTTCAAAGGCATCTAAGCCCCATATTCAAAAGGCACACCAGCACTTAGGCTTAGATCCTCAAAGCCGTGTAGGCTCCTCACTTCCATTTATAAATACCTTTGAGGATCTGGGCCCTAAATGTCATTGAAAGCTAATGACATTTAGGCCCTATGTCAATTTTGAAAGTGGGACGTAGCCATCTAAGTCACTTCGGAGCTTTTGAAAGTTTTACCTTAGAGCTAATTAAAAAAAAAAAAAGAAAACTCAGTATCCTTCCCCCAAATTTCTGAGCTGTTGACATTGTTTTTATTCCCCAGGGCTCAAAATGGACCTAGTTTCCATTTCTTTAAAAAGTTTTTGGTCACATTTTTCCCTTCCAAAAATTGTCATTTTTAACAACAATTTTGATTTTCAAAATTGACTGGGAAACAGGACGCAAACAAGACAATGGATCAAAACTTTCAATACAAAGTTTCAAATATTTAAAAAAAGAACCACGCCGGACATTTTTTCAGAGTTTTCCATTTGGAAAAAAGGGCCATTTTTTGACATACCCCCCACCTACAAATTTTTAATTCTAGATAAATTTCTGTCAGCTCTAGAAATGGGAAGGATTTCAAGCTCGCCGGCCCGTTTCACCCCAGGGTTGAAATCAATGGAGTTACACCCCAGTTTTACATAAGTGGCAAATCAGGCCTCTATTATTAGAGTTACTCCCTCAGGGTGCTACTCTATGTGAGACGATTACACTTAATATACCCAACAAACTCCACACCGCTAATTTCTCCTCTGATAAGAAGCCAACTCGCCAGGTCCCAGAAATCCACTCCCGCCCAGCAGGGGAGAACATGGGTGGCAACCGGAGACACAAGACAGGTTTTTCCACATTTCTAAATTGTAGATCAAGAACCCTGGCTGGCTGCCGCCACCACAGCTGGCATTTTACATGACTTCAACCAAAAGCCTGACAGTCGGTAAGAAGAGAAAGAAAAGGACTCACGAGTTGTTGAATTCCAAACCGTTGGGCCATTTCCACCCCTGACCGGGCTCCCTCCGGAGGCCGATCCATGGATCTGTTCTGACTTTAAAGCGCAGCATGAAAATCTTACAAGAAGAAAAGCAAAGGGGGAAGCAGTTATGTGCAAAGGCCACAGACAATCCCATAGAGCATTATGTTCCTGCATTACGGAAGAATAACAATCAGAACCCCGTGAAATCTGCAGCCACAGAATTCACCACTGGCGGAAGAATTGTGTTCTACGGTGTCAGCTTTCTTGCCTGAGTTTGCAGAGAGCCTGAGACAATAGCTTTGAGATGGGGGAGCTGCCCAGAATGTGACTTACGCATCAACAACTGCCTCAGTCTATAGAGAGTCTGATCTAATAGGTCTGAGAGTGGCATGAACTGTCCTGTGCACCACTACGGTGTGTCAACTCTGAAACCTAAAGATGACTGTGACATTGCACTCCATATGTTTTATGGAAATATGCTGATGAGTGTAAATATGATATAACTGGAATATGCTTTATGCAAAAGGTCTCTTGTAAGGTATCATAACAAAGGTTATAAACTACTGAATATATTCCTCCTATTTGTATGCATATATCATTCTTGTATCTGAAGCTAGAAATATGAAGTATAACTCTGAGGTCCTATTGTAGTTATGCAAAGTGTGGGCCATTAATGGTGGTTTGGAATCTTGAAGGCTTCCATTAGCTAGGACAATTGACTGTAGATGGCTCTGTTTACCTGCAAGCCTCCACTGCCTATGTGCGGGCCAATCCTGAAAGAATGGAGGGGGGCTCACAGGACATGTGAACATGTCACGTCACATGACACTGGAATCCATCTTTAACCTGGTGCTTTTCCATTTAGAAGGAGGGATGGGAACCCAGAGAGAAACAAAGGATTCCTGCCTTGTGCCAAAGCTATAAAAGAGGGTGGAACAGAACAAAGGGAGCAGCCAGTCATGGAGAAATCCCCTAGTTACCATCTGAGCTGGAATGAACAAGGATTGTACCAGGGGAAGGATTGGGGCCAGACTAGGAAGGAGTCTAGTCAGTGAAAGATGCTTATTGGATTTACCTGTATTCGGTTTCTTAATGTATTAGGCTTAGACTTGCATGTTTTGTTTTATTTTGCTTGGTAACTTACTTTGTTCTGTCAGTTATTACTTGGAACCACTTAAATCCTACTTTTTATACTTAATACATTAACTTTTGTTTATTAATTAACCCAGAGTAAGTGATTAATATCTGGGGGAGCAAACAGCTGTGCATCTCTCTCTATCAGTGTTATAGAGGGTGGACAATTTATGAGTTTACCCTGTATAAGCTTTGTATAGAGTAAAGCGGATTTATTCAGGGTTTAGATCCAATTGGGAACTGGGTGCTGGAGAAAGGTGACCTGCTGAGCAGTTTTTGGTTAAAGTCTGCAGCTTTGGGGGCGTGGTCCAGACCTGGGTCTGTGTTGCAGCAGGCTTGCGTGTCTGGCTCAACGAGGCAGGGTTCTGGAGTCCCAAGCTGGCAGGGAAAATGGCTCAGAGGTAAATTCAGCACGTCAGGTGACAGTCCCAAGGGGGTCTCTGTGACCAAACCCGTCACTATGACAATTTAGGCATTGTCAATACATAAGATGTGCAGCAGGTCAATCACCTTCCAGTGAGCAGCCTTGTGATTTTGGGGGAAGCTTCTTATTCTCCTCCTGCACTAGCAATTAGACCCTCTGGGGCTGAAACCAAGCAGGAAAAATTATGTGCTAAGATTTTTTTGAAGAAAGTTAGAAGGCATTTAATTGTGGGAAGGGAGAACTAGATTCATAATGGGGCAGGGACAGTCTTTTCATTTTGTGTTTGTACAGCACCTAGCACAAAGGGGTCCCGGTCTATGATGAGGGCCCCTAGGTGCTACAGTGATAAATATTATTATTATTAATTGCAATGGCCTGTCAACCTTCTGTGAAATCTCTGCCATGACTTCGTTAAAAGAGGCAGATTCGAATTCAACTACCAGAATTTCCATTCCACTTGGTCTCCTGCCACTAGAGGCACCAGCGGCTTTGCTGATGAGCTGTGGGACTGGGGCCCTGGCATGACTCATTCCTGACTATTCCAAAATCTGTGTGTTGTGGTTGCTATAATATATATATATATATATATAGGCATTTGTTTCCTTCTTACCAGGTCCTGCTCACTGTCAATCACAGCCAGGGAGGCACTGAGTGCTGAACACTGGCTCTGGCTGTAGGTCCAATTCCCTTCCATCTCTGAGAAATAATAGCATTTCCCTCGGTACCCGATCCAGCTGCCTGGGCAGGACGGGCCTGGACAGGAGACTGGATACGAGGCGGCAGGGGAAGGAGAACTGGTCACATGGGATCTGGTTGTCAGCACTGAAAGTGAGAACGTGAGAACAGTTAGATTCTCTCCTCTGCTTCTGGACTGGGAAGCGGAATAAGCCCCAAAGATTCAGGCTTTGTGGAAGGAAAGAGGTAGCCCATGGTTTCAACTACAGCTGGTCAGAAAATGGGTTTCCACCCCCTGCAGAAAACACTGAATTTTCGGCGATCAGACTCCCAGATATTTTGATTTGGAAATGCTGCTGCAGTGTCTCATGGGAGTTGTAGTTTGGGTGCCTCATTTCCCCATTCTCTATATTCCAGGCTCCCTGGTCAGACTACATCTTCCATGATGCGCCCCAATCTCTCATCTTGGTGATGGGAAGTGTTGCATCATGGGACTCCCTGGCTATAATGCATTATAGGGATGTAGTCCAGCTGGCAAACCCAGCCCATAAAGGAGAATGTTGCCAGGTGTCTGGTTTTCAACTGGAAAGTCCAGTCAAAAAGGGACCTGTGCAGTGCTGACCGGACACCAAAAATAACCGTGATTGGTCTCTGCCACCAGGAGGGTGGGAAGAGCAGCTGCTGCTGGGAGGAGGAGGGATCCTGATTCCTGACAGTGCACAGTGCTTGAGGAACGGGGCCAGCAGCCAGGCTGGCTGCCTGTGATGGCCCATCCCGCTTTCTCATCCCCCCAGGGCCCTGGCTCTCTCCGGCCCCTTGCTCCAGGGACAAACTCCACCTCCCCACCCCCAGTCCCGCTGTGCTTCAACTGAGCAAGCAGGCAGGCTCCACATGAACTTTCAGCTGAAAACTTTCTGGTTTTCCATCATTTGGTTTTTCAATGGGGGGGGGGGAAATTGTTTTCCATAGGCAGCAGGGGGAGGGATAGCTCAGTGGTTTGAGCATTGGCCTGCTAAACCCAAGGTTGTGAGTTCAATCCTTGAGAGGGGCACTTAAGGATCTGGAGCAAAAACCAGTACTTGGTCCTACTAGTGAAAGCAGAGGGCTGGACTCAATGACCTTTCAAGGACCCTTCCAGTTCTAGGAGATAAATAAATAATTGGAGATATACCTATTTTCATAAAAAATTTCATTTAGGCAAAACCCCATGAAATAGGCAGCATCTTTTAGCAGATTTCTGTAAGAAATCAGGCTCCGGCAGTTAGGAACACACTTTCTATAACTCTCTACTGCAGAGTTTGTTACATCTTTCTTTGAAGTATCTGGCCATCTTCGGAGACTGGAGAGAGGTGGACCTCGGGTCTGACCCAGTCTGACAACATTCCTAAAGCATTACAAGGTACATTACATCTGCAAATGGACACAACCGGGGGGGGGGGAGATGAACTGGCTGTACATTAGGGGTTAGGTGGAGGATGGGGAACAGCCTGATGGCCGTATACCCTGCAGAAGAAAAGGGATAGGTCAGGAGAAGATGTGTCTTAGATAAAGCCTTTTTGAGAACTGCTGGAATGGGAGAGACCGGTCCTGTGATGAAGGCTCTGGGCTAGGACTTGGAAGCTCTGGGTTCAAATCCTCTCTCTGCCACTGATTGCTGGACTTCCAAGGGAGACCTCTGATTTTTCAGCTGCCTGACTTGAGATACCTCAGCAGGGTTGAATCCTATGGGCCCCACAGACTTTATGGTTGTGAGTACCCAGCACCTTTAACTATCAGGCCCCTTTAAGTGGTCTCTAGTCAGCCAGCCAAACTAATACAATTAATCAGAGGCCACTTTTGAGAACTACGGCCCTAGTCTCTGTGTCTTGGTTTCCCCACTTCTAAAATGGAGATGGTAATTCCCTGGGTTGGGGGACAGGACGAATGTCCCTGGTTAAATCCTTTAGTAGCTGAGCGCCTTGCAGATAGTACTGTGCTGGAGCGGAGCAAAGCAGAACCTCCACTGCCAGAAGCCATGAGGACAAGGTAAGAGTTTGTAGCAATCCCAGCGCTCAGAGAACACAAAGACTGGGGGAAGCAAAGGTGGCCACACACCTGCTAAAATGATGAGAGTTATAGCCACAGCTGTGCCTGCGATTCCAGCTAGGACTTTGAGACGAGTGGCCGTCCCCCATGTACACACAGGAACTGAAAGAGAAAGAGCCATGAATCCCTAGGGCTGTTCTGGTGGAGGAACTAGCCAGTCACTAGACTTATTAGCCAACAAAACAAAACAAAAACCTGGTTGATTTGCAGTTAACCCTTAACGTTGAGAAAGGAGAACAAGAGTGAAAATTCTATATAGGCCACTCAGCTATCAGTAGTAGAGCTAGTCTGAAAATGGCTTTTTTAATCCCTTGGGGATAGTTGAAAAAAAAATAGAAAAAAAAAGTTTTAATCAAACTTTTCCAAGGAAATTTTTGATTTTTCACTCCTCCCGCCCCCAAATATCAACAGCAAAACTATTTTTATTTGGAAATACCATCATAGTGACTCATGGGTGTTGTAGTTCAAGTGTCTCATGCCCGAATTTTCCTCTATAGGAGGTGCTCCCTGACCAGACTACAGCTCCCATGATGCATCAGAGTCTCTCTTCTTTGCAAGGGAGTCTCTGACTGTGGTACATCATGGGAGATATAGTCCCAATGCAGAGCCCAGGCCATAAAGAATGGGGACATGAGGTAACTGAACTACAACTCCCATGAGGCACTGTGGCAACATTTCCAAATGGAAATCTATTTCCAAAGGAAGCAGACATGTTTAGCAAAAAAAAGTTTGTTAAAAGACCCCAGTTTAGATGGAAAATTTTACACAAAAAAATTTGATTCTTCATCAAAAACCTGAATGCCTGAAAACAGAAATATTTTGGTTTGGAAATGCTGCTGCAGCGTCTCATGGGAGCTGTAGTTAAAGCCTGGCCCATGTAGGAGAATGGGCGCATGGAAGCACTCGATCTCCCCTGACGCACCACCTCCCCTCTCCAAGAGGGGAGACCACAGTGCTTAATGGGAAATGTAGTTCAACCAGGCAGCTGGGCCTATACAGGGGAATGAGGGCATGAAGTACCCAAACTACAACTCCCACGAGGCACCATGGCAGAATTTCCAAATCAAAGTATGTTGGGTTTTGAATTTTTGCCTCCCACTCCATCCCCCCAAATAAAAGGTCTTCTGCTGGGGGGTGGGACCCAAAGAAACAAAAACACACACACACCCCACCTCCCTCCCACACACATATTTTCCCAGTAGCTGTAGTGCTGAGCTCTTCTGAAAATTTGGCTGAGGACCATTGAAAATTCTGGCCTAAGCACTTCTTTACTGTTGCTTTTCCAGGAAAGTAAGTGCTGTAGTTACCACAAGGATGTTGCGGGACTGTGTTTGGGCCAGGGAAATTACAAGATACTCTCTCTATTAAGAGATGGTCCGTGCTCCAAGAGTATGAGAGATGTCCCTGACTTACGACATCTCAACATTAACCCTGGCTGGCGTAACAAGAAACACATTTAACATTCAAATGAGGAACTCTCGTTCTGACATCAACACACACAAGGCTGTGGGTTATTGCCAGAGAGAAGACACGCAAAGCGTGCAGCCACTGGCCTAAATACTTATGTTGTAATTTGGCTTACCCTTCTGATCATGACACAGAATGTTTTCCTCTCGCTGGATGGGTGACTTGGTGCTTTGAGTCTCCGGCCAAATCAATTTTTCCCCTGCCAAGGTAAAGACAAGTCCCAAGTAGCAACAAACCACAGCAGAAGGAGACATGGACTCTAGAGTTTTACACCCCCTGAGGATCTGGCCCGAAATATCCGACACCCTTTCGTTTTGTGGTGTCTCTGTTCTGTCTCAGCTCTGTCTGGAACTTCTTTGGCTTACTTTGAAAGGTGCTGAGCCATTGCAAACTCCCACAATGGTTCCTCACCCCTGTGAAAGTTGGACCCGTCCCTGATGCTCAGGAACCGATTCCGGTTGAGACCATGTTTCCTCCTCACCCCCAACAAAGAAAAAGAGGTAGGAGGGACTGTCAAATTACCTGACTCCTGCTTCTCTGGGTCCACATGTTGATGCTGAATGGCAATCTCCATTTTTGCTCTCAGAACAGAACTGGCTGGGAACAAAAATAAAGGTAATAAAAATGTCCCTGTCTCCTGACCAACTTTTCCAGGTCAGCTGTAACAATCCCAGCTCTAGGTTCTTTCCTTTCAAAGGCTCCTCCAGTAGGTGGCAGTGTCTGTCCAGTTCCTATATGCCAGGCTAAAACAGGATGGACAAGAGCTCACTGGATTGGATTAAATTAAATTACAGTGACATTTCAGAATAGGTGGAAATTATTCGAACTGCCGGAAGTCAGCGTATTGAGCAGACTGCCACAATGGGTCAGGAGAGTTTTGTGGCTGTATCTACGCCGTGAGCACTCCCCCGCGCATCTCACGTGTAAAGGAGTCCCCCCTTTGAGCTACAGCCCCTAGGGGGCACTTGGGAGAGCTCAGAAAACAGATACAGTAACTCCTCACTCAACGTTGTGGTTCTGTTCCTGAAAAATGCGACTTTATGCGAAACTATGTTAAGTGAATCCAATTTCCCCATAAGAATTAATGTAAATGGGGGGTTAGATTCCAGGGGAAAAAAATTTAACAGACAAAAGACATTATATACATATGCAGTATAAGTTTTAAACAATTTTAAACAGTTTAATATTGTATACAGCAATGAATGATTGTGAAGCTTGGTTGAGGTGTAGGAGTCAGAGGATGGGATATTTCCCAGGGATGCCTTACTGCTAAATGATGAACTAGCACTCGGCTGAGCCCTCAAGGGCTAATAGGCTCTTGTTAATGTAGCCTCACACTCTACAAGGCAGCATGGACTGAGGCAGGAGGGAGGAAACGCAATAGATGCAGGGCAGTGGCTGCAAACACTTTCCTGCAAAAACTGAACATGATGATGAACCCACGTTATCCAGCTGGAGCGCACCACTCCCTCCACCGGACAGCACATGCACGGCTGCACAGGTGCTGACTTGCCAAAGTGCTGGGGGGCGGGGGGTGCATGAGTGAAAAAGAGAGACATGCATTGCCCCTTTAAGCACGCTGATCCCACTTCAAGTACATTGCCCTTTTAAGCAGATCAGCCAGTTCAGACAGGAAGCAACAGCTTCCAGCAAGCTCCCCCTCCCCCGCTCTGTTCTTGAGCCCTGCCCCCTCCTCCACTTTGTGAAGAGGGGATACGGAGCAGGGGGCCATCCTGACATCAGCCCCCCTTTCCACCCCTCCACCAGCAAGCCAGAGGCTCCCAGGAGCAGCTCCAAGGCAGGGGGCGGCAGTGGGGGTAGGGACAGCTGAACTGCTGCTGAGCAACTGCTGAGCCACATACTTTGGCTTACAGGGAATTTAGGGGAGCTGATGGGGGGGCTGCTGGCCCTCCCCCCCCCCATTCTAATCCCCACAAGGAGGGGCTGCTCTTCCAGAGAATCCTGCCAGCAGTGGACAAAACAGGCAGCTGCCAAATGACGTTATAAGGGAGCATTGCGCAAGTTTAAACGAGCTCGTTCCCGAGCTTGTTCCCTAATAGATCAGCAAGGAAACAGCGTTGACCGGGACAACGTTAAGTGAGCAGTTACCGTACATTTATTCTTTAAATCCAGCCACAGAATTCTCTCCACTTCCCAACTGTAACATTTCAGGTTGCAACTGAACTATTTTAATATTTGAAATGTCACCAATAAAAATCGGTGAATAAAACCCATTTTCCAACCCGCTCTAGTTGCAAAACTGTTTCCATGACAACTGTCCTCCCAAACCTCACATTTTCAGGCACTCAAAACTTTCTGAAACGTTCACCATTGTAGCTGGAATTTCCCTCTGCCCATTTTTTTGGGTGGAGAGAAGTTTCTACAAAAGCATGCTTAGTTCAAGATCTAAGGAACAGGGAGCTAAAGAAGAGAGAGTCAAAAAATTAAAGAAAATGTTCATAGAAAATATCAAAATTGGTAAGTTATGCTATATTCAAAATAGATCATTTGAGTGGGTTTTTTCCTAAAATATTTTTCCTTTTTCTTTTTTCCTTCTTCTTTCCCCTTTTACTTATTTTTTTTATTTTTCCTCTTAACCACCCCAATCATGAAAAAAAAATTTTTTTTAAATGACCAGGGGTGGGGGGAGAGAGAATGAGGGAATTATGGGTAGTAAAGTTAAGCACATGCTTAAGTCTTTGCAGGATCACAGCCTAATCTAGGGTATGTCGACACTACATCCACTGCATCTGTGCCATAGTGTAGATGCTTCGTACATCGATGGAAGGGGATATTTTGTCGCTGTAGTTCAGTGGCTCTCAAGCTTTCCAGACCACTGTACCCCTTTCAGGAGTCCAATCTGTCTTGTGTACCCCCAAGTTTCACCTCACTTAAAAGATACTTGCTTACAAAATCAGACATAAAAACGCAAAAGTGTCACAGCCACTGTTACTGAAAAATTGCTACTTTTTTTTTTTTTTACCATATAATTATAAAAAAAAATCAGTTGGAATATAAATATTGTACTTGCATTTCAGTGTATAGTGTATAGAGCAGTGTAAAAAAGTCAGAGTCTGTATGAAATTTTAGTTTGTACTGACTTCGCTGGTGCTTTTTATGTAGCCTGTTGTAAAATCAGGCAAATGTCTAGATAAGTTGACGTACTCCCCTGGAAGACCTCTGCGTATCACACGTACCCCTGACTGAGAACACTGCGTGTAGTGAATCCACCTCTCCGAGAGGTGGTAGCTAGGTTGACTGAAGAATTCTTCCATTGACCGAGCCATGTCTACACAGGGTTTGGCTGACATAACTACCTCACACAGGGTGTGAAATTTTTCACAGCCCTGAGCAACACAGGGCACAGTCTCAGTGCGAAGACTCCAAGTGAAGACGAATTAAGGTGCTCACTCACCTGTGCACTAGCTGACCTTTTCCACACTTGAAGTAAAGGCTTTTTTGATCTTGCAACCTCTGTGTGGGAGCGCCGCCCCTGGACGACTGCTAGCTACCCATTTTGCTGTTATAGGTGAAGCCCCCACAGCACTTCCTTCCAGGGTCGCAGTGTGTTGTCACAACTACCAGTGCTCTTGGATTTCCGTGCACCGATTGCTCGCTTGCGACCAGGCCTGTTAGAGACAAGACAGTGGTTGGTTGGAGCAGCTTTCATTATCTACGGTTCGGTAAGAGCCCCATTTTGGGTAAGAAGTAAGGGAGGAATTAAGAGACATGCTGGATTAACAACAGCCACATTTTCAGCAGTGGCCTCTGATTTTTGGGTGTCAAATACCAAATACTCCTCCCGCATCACAGTCCAGCACTGTGGACTCCCGGTACCCACTACACTCAACACCCGTCCCTCTGCAGTTTGGCCCTGCTGAAGTACAGTACCCGCTCCACTGAACTCCAAAGGAGAAGGTTGGATATGATCCCTGGACATACAGAAATCTTTAGCCGTCCCGGAACCCCACCTCTGCCTGGGACCTCCCCTTATCCCCCCTCACTGCTGATGGTTTTTTTTGTTTGTTTGACTATCTCCTCTGGTGGTTGTTTTTTAGTAAAACAATTGTGTTGGTTTGAAAGCAATCTTTAGTCTATTAACTGAACAAACAGAGCCCTGCAAAGCAACAGACAATTATGTTAAACCTTCATAGTGCATCATCTGCACCAATAACAATCACCCCGTAGCATTACAAGCACTGCAATCCCGAGCATAGCAACAAAGATTAGTAGCTTTCAGCTTCAAATTGCTGCCTCAAAGCATCCCTGATCCTTATGGCCCCACGCTGTGCCCCTCTATATAGCCCTGATCTCTGGCTGTTCAAACTGAGCCTCCAGGCACTGAGCCTCAGCAGTCCAGCATGAGTGAAGCTTTCACCCTTCCCTTCACAGATATTATGGAGCGTACAGCACGCGGCTATAAGCACAGGAATATTGTCATCGGCCAGGTCCAACTTCCCATACAGGCATCGCCAGTGGGCCTTTAAACGGCCAAAAGCACACTCCACAGTCATTCTGCACTTCCTCAGCCTGCTGTTGAACTGTTCCTTGCTGCTGTCAAGTTGCCCCATGTATGGTTTCATGAGCCACGGCATTAAGGGGTAAGCAGGGTCTCCCAGGGTCACAATGGGCATTTCGACTTCCCCTACAGTGATCTTCTGGTCTGGGAAGAAAGTCCCTGCTTGCAGCTTCCTGAATAGGCCAGTGTTCTGAAAGATGTGTGCGTCATGCACCTTTCCGGGCCAGCCTGCATTAAGATCTGTGAAACGCCCACAGTGATCCACAAGCACCTGGAGAACCATTGAGAAATACCCCTGGCGATTAATGTACTCGGTGGCTAGGTGGTCTGGTGCCAGAATTGGAATATGCGTCCCATCTATTGCCCCTCCGCAGTTAGGGAAACCCATTTGTGCAAAGCCAGCCACAATGTCCTGCACGTTGCCCAGAGTCATGCTCTTTCTGAGCAGAGTGTGATTAATAGCCCTGCACACTTCTGTCAACACGGGTCCAACGGTTGACTGTCCCATTCCAAATTGGTTAGCTTCTGATCGGTAGCAATCTGGAGTAGCCAGCTTCCACAGCGCAATCGCCACGCACTTCTCCAGCGACAGGGCAGCTCTCATTCTCGTGTCCTTGCGCCGCAGGGCTGGGGCGAGCTCGTCACACAGTCCCATGAAAGTGGCTTTCCTCATCCAAAAGGGGAGGTTCTCTCTCCAGGCAGGGACTCGGTGGGGGATTTCTGGGATGGAGTCTACTGCTTGGTTGGCCCATGCACTGTTTCCAGAAATTTTCTGGGCAACAGCTAAACAATTAAGACGCAAAGAGCAACAGAAGGCAAATCCCTGAGTTGTCCCTGAGCCTGTCCCCTGGGTTTGGAAGTTGGCCCGGGCCCCAGGGTGTGGAGGTTAAGTACAGGAAGAGAGGAGGGGTAAGAATACAAACACCAGGCCTTTGACTGAAACGCCATTTTAAATGCATACGCAGCAATTAATTTTACACAGATCCCCCACGCACGCACCCACTAATCCACAGCAGCCACCCCCTGGACGGGGGTGTGGCCAATTCACTGTCCCCCCAGCCCTCAGGCTCAACCCAAGTGCAGTGCTAATTCCGTTCTCATTCAGAAACTTCCCTCCACACACCCAGGCACCCACACACTCTTCTGTGTATCTCCTACAACCCCCGCTTTACTCGCCTCCCCCAAGGATATCCCTCTTAAATCCCCAAGCCTCAGAGTTTGACCGCGGGACTAATCACCCCCCTTTAGGGTTGCCAACCCTCCAGGATTGTTTCGGAGTCTGCAGGAATTAAAGATTAATCTTTAATTAAAGATTATGTCAGGTGGTGAAACCTCCAGGAATACGTCCAATCAAAATTGGCAACCCTGCCCCCCTGTCATCTCCTAAATGGATTTTTATTGCAGTCCTAACCAGCCCTGAAACAAACTGGACGAAAAAGCCAAAGCCACAGGTCTAAATTTGGCCCAGAACCCATTGACTTTAATGGAGCCACTCTGGATTATAGCGGCCCCCGAGAATGCAATCCCTAGTTTTATTCTGGTCTATCACCACTGTTACATATTTCTCACACACAGCCAAGATAAAAACTCAGCTCAGGTAACAAAGCACGAACGCTCAGGGCCTGATCCACCGCTGCCCGCTCCTTGTTCTTTCTTCTACACAGAGCAAAGTGGATATCTAATGGTACCACACCAGCATGGGAGCACTTTATTCTCCCTTGACATTAAAATCACCACCACCACCACGAAGCACAGGGCAAGAGAAACCAGGCCCAAGGAAATGAAGTGTTCAAACAACTAGTATATCCCATTAGAAGCAAATTCCACTATTGGTGACAGGTTTCAGTGGTAGGCGTGTTAGTCTGTATCAGCAAAAAGAAAAGAAAAGAAAAGAAAGAGGCATCCTTGTGGCACCTTAGAAACTAACATTTATTTGGGCCAGGACTCCTCAGGGTTGTTTTTTGTTTGTTTGTTTTCGTTTTCCGCTATTGGTGTTTAGCATGAAACAGAGGAAAAATCCACAACCCTGCTCCTCGGACGCTGGCAAATTCCTTAATGTTGAGCTGACGTTTATCAACACACCCATGTTCCCTCGCACAGCCCCTACCTTCCTTTGCTAACTTCCAAACAGCCAGAGGCCCCTTCTCCGCCTAACCTCGACACACAAATGTGCACTGGATTAACACAACCGTTTCCATTAAACCAGTGTGAACCCCTGTGTTGACACCCTATTCACCTGTTCCCAACGAAACTGAGCTTAACCAGAAAAAAAACCTGCTTTTAAATCAAACTAAGAGCATTTCCAGGGGTTTAACAAGCTCAGTTTAAATTCACGCTGTTGGTGCCATTTTCCTACACAAACAAGCCCTGAATCTAAGGAAACACGAGTTTTTGTTTCCTGTTTTAGCTCACGGCCATTGAACTGGCAATAGAGTCAAACAAAAAATGACTGGGGAGGGTCTGGACCCCCCCTTCGCAGATCTGTTGGCTAATCTGAGTTGACTGGCAGTCAGTTAAGTTAAAAAGCCTATAAAGAAAACAAGGCCCGTGGGTGTTCAGAGCCAGTCTGGTAGCAGCCCCACATGCTGCCCCTCTCCATGCCCTAACAGCCCCACACACCCCAGCCACCCTGGCTGTCTACGGAGCTCGCTCTCCCCTCTGGTCCCCCCCCTAGGCTGACCGCCCCTTTCGCCCAAGCCCCTGTAACAGAGGAGCCGCCACTTACCCTAACCCCTGCAGCAGCAGCAGCAGCTCTGCAGAAGTGAAACAAACACAGAAATGAACCACCAGCGCTACCAGTGACTGCATGGAAAAAAACAACAGCTCTGCATAGCCCCACCCCTTATGTCCCATCCCCCACAACAGCCCAGAGCTGGGGCCCATCCTACCGCAAACTGATCGTCTGTCTGAAAGGGGTGGGGGTGTTGGTAAAGAATTTACATTGGAATAGTTAGTCTGTCAGGGGTGTGAAAAATCCACACCACTGAGACAACAGCTATACCGCCCTAATCCCTGTGTAGACAGTGCTGTTCTCCCATCGACCGAGCTATCCCCTCATAGGGAGGGATTACCTACCCCAGCTGGAGAACTCTCCCCCTGGCACAGGCAGTGTCTACACTAACCTGCTGCCTGCAGCCAATGTAAAGGAGCCCCAAATGTGGGATCTGCAATCTGGGGATTTTCCCAACTGAGTGGGTGGTGCCTGCTGTATCAGTGACCCTGCAGAGGAAGTGCTGCTGCTTCACTCAGTATTCACCAGAGCTGCTTGAAAAAAATTAAGGGTCCCAGGTTGGAAATATTTATGCATGTGCTTAATTTATAGGACTGCAAGTAATTCCACTGATGTCCTCGGGGCTGTTCCCAGGAGTAAAGTCAAGCACATGCGTAAGTGTTTGCAGGATCAGGGTCTAAACAATGTTTTGAGGGGGAAAATATTTCAGATGTTCACAATTTTGATTTTTTGACAAAATTTCATTTTGAAATTTTTCTTTTCTGTATGGGGGTGTGTGTGGAATCATACATACTTTTTAAAAAATGTCCCCCCCCCCCCATCCAAGGTGCAAAAGAGCTTAAATGAAGTGAGAGAAAGTGGGGTGGAAAATCTACGCACATTTTTCCCCACTGCCTTTAAAAAAAAATTCTCCCCTTTTTTCCGACTTAAAAAAACAAAACAAAACAAATGTAAGCGGGGGAATAGTCCCGCTGTTGTGGGGAACTCTCCTGGGTTCTGCGCTACCCCGGTGAAGTGGGCTAGCGAAAGGATCTGAGTCCTTGCTCCCACTTCCTTTACCCAGAGGCCTCCCTGCCTTTGAGGACTCCCCTTCCACTCTCCTGTCTGGCAGAGTCCTCGTAACCCCAACAAGGCTGGGCCCAGGATTCCTGGGGGGCTCGACCCCCAACCCTGCTGTGGTCACCTAGGACAGGGGCTAAGGTGTCCTAGGGTGTTTTTTCCACACTGGGCACTTCCCTGACCCACTGATTATTCCATACAATTTAAAGCAAATACAAGTTGTTTAATTAACAATTAATTTAAAAAATAAGGAAAAATGGGAACGGCTGAAGGAAACACGTCACCCCGCTCTGTGGCAGGGAACATCACAACCAGTGTCTCTGGAACATCAGAGCGGTTCACAGGCTGTTCCTTGTAGGTCCCAGGCCTCCTTCTCCAGCCCTGGCTGTGCTGCAGGGACGCTGCGGGTCGGACACTTGCTCTGGCGGTGGCCACACGCTCTCAGGCTCTAGGTGTCAGGACCCTTCTTCCCAGCGTCGCCCCCGCCCTGTCAGGGTTACGATCCCCCCAAGTCTGGCCTGCAGGGCCTCTTGGCTGAGGCGCCTCCCTGCGCTGGGCCCACTGCCCGGGGTCCCCCTCGCTCTCCCCAGCTGCTCACCACACCTGGCTCCAGACTGCTCCAGCTCCAGCTCCACTGTTCTAGCTCCTGCTCCACTCTGCCTCAGCACGGCTGCTGCTGCTGCGCTGCCTCCAGCTCCCTGGGCTGCCTGTCTGGCCCCGCTGGCTTTGGGGCTGCAGCTCTGCTCCCAGCAGCTCAGCTCGGGCCCCTGCTCTCTCCTTAGCTCGGCCCCACTCCTTCTGCCCCAGGCTATCCCAGCTCACACGGAGGATGGGACCCCCCGGCCTCCTGTCTCCCTGATTAGCTGCCCGCCCTGTCAATCAGGCTGACCTGGAGCATTGGCCTCTCCACTGTCAGTCTCAGGGTCCTGATTTCCCATTGACCCTTCTCCTTTTAGTGCTGGGAGCAGCCAACCAGAACACCCCCCCTGAATGTTAGTAAGGGGGCGACAGTCCCCTTACACAAACAAACAGAAAAAGTGGGATTTCTCCTCCAATTTTGCAATGGAAAAATCATTTTTTTCTTAAATGTCACTAAAAAAAAGAAGATGAGAATGAAAAATGTTTTGGTAAAAAACATCATCAAAACCCCATTTCTCATTTGAAAAAAAAAATTCAACAGGGGTCTAATTTGCAGGGCTTGATCCCCCAAACACACAGCTGCGTAACCTTCCTGTGGTGGCAGTGAAACCGATGAGATCCCCGACGCGAGGGAAATGGTGAAAGTGAGTTAGCATTTCCAGACTCCATGGCTTACCTTGCACTTCCCGAGTGGCTGTTTTCAAATGCACAGTGACCAAGCGCTATGGCTAGAGAAGCAACTGCTGGGGGTGGAGCGTGGGGAAAACCAAAACCCAACCCAATACCTAACACATGCAATATTCCCCCTTCCCCCACAAAGCAGCGCTCATGAGAAAGCCCTCTGATGTCACACCTCACAACAGACAGGAAAGCTGTGGAAGACAGCCAAAGCCATCGGCTTCCTGATTCAGATCTGTGTATTCAGTCTGTGTTATGGTAGCACCTGAAGCCTCACACCGGGTATCGGGGCCCCATGGCGCTGGGTGCTGCACACACATCGTATATAACAATAAGACCATCCCAGCCTACTGCGGCTCACAGCCCAGGGCCCTGATCCGGCAAAGACCTGTGCACATGCTTAACGCTACTAGGGTGACCAGATGTGCTGATTTTATAGGGACAGCACAGGGGTCTTTTTCTTATATAGGATCCTATTATCCGTCCCAATTTTTCACACTTGCTGTCTGGTCACCCTAAACGCTGCTACCACGAGTAAGATCTGGGCAGCAGGAGGTGCCTGCATTTGGGGGAGGTGCAAGTGGCAGGGGGAGTTCTCCATTAGACGGCTGGGGGTGGGGAGGGGACATCTGGGCAGAGGGAGTCTCCTCCATTGAGGGAGGGGGGACACAGGAAGGAGGGAGGTTCTGGTTCTCCACTGGGCAGGTTAGGCAAACAGGGTGGCACTAATGTTCTGTGAGCCCCAACCTAGACCCCAACATCACCCCCCATCCAGCACTAACTGCAGCATCAAGGCCCCAGCTCATCCCTCTGCACCTGGCTGCTCCGTGCAGGGTGGAGCACACACCGGCCTTGGGGGCAGGGAGGGGTCGCTCCTTTCTGCAGCTGCCAGCTGAGCTCCGAGGACACACAGAGACCCACAGCTTGGGGCGGGTGGGGGGGAGGGGGTGTCAGCCACCAGCACTGGGGCAGCACTGATGCCGATTGTGCAATCGCTACTCCCAGCTGTTGAGCCGCAGTGATTGCTCAGGGGGGGGATTTCCTGGCAGCGCCTCCCCCTGTGTCAGAAGGTGGAGTTACGCCCACACTGCGGATCTGGCCTGTTGTGCCTTAGGAGAGGAAAAGCTAATCCTGGGATCTGTGCCTCGGGCAGCTGTTTAGCACCCAGGCGCCCTGTGCGCTCTCAGCTCCCTACGGGCCCTGGGAGGAATCCCCTTCAGCGTGACAGTCCTGCTCGGGGGGGCCACTCCCTGTCGGGGGTGAAGCCCTGCACTCCTGGAACTGCACCTCTCTGAGCCCTAGCAGGCCTGTCTCTCGCCTGGGCCCCCTCCACTCGCTCTGTGCCCCAGGGGCCTCCACACTCAGAGGGAACAATGCAACCCTGCCTCTAGCCCGCAGTGACTCAGCCAGCGTAAAACAGCAGAGTTTATGGAATGGCTCAACCCAGCACACGAAGTTCTCAGGGCTTTTGGAGCTAGAAACGCCCGGCCCAGCCCGTCTGGGTCTGTCCTGCATCCAGGTGGCTCAGGCTGCGATTTGTCCCCAGTCCAGCAGCCCCCTCCTTCCAGCCGACCATCCTATATTACCTTCCCCAACAGCCCCTCCCCCGTCCGTTGTCTTCAGTTCAGTCCCAGGCCAAAAGGTCACCTGGGCCCTCTCTCTTCCATCATCCTTTGTTCCCACCCCTGGCCAGAACCAGCTGCCTTCCAAGATGGGATGGGCCTCCAATCACCAGTTGCTAGGGTACCCAGGCTGGTGTCCAGGGCGATTGCTAGGTGAAGTCACACCAGGTCCTTGGCAACAACAACCCCCCTCTCCCACCACCTTGTTAAACCTGCAGCACACCGGGGAAACTGAGGCATACCCAGTACTCATGCAGAACACTAAGAAAATCCCCCACTGCGTCACACTCTCCAAAGAGTTCACATGAGTTACCCTGTGATTGTTGCTGCTTCAATATGCATGAGAGTGGTGGGGTGATCTAAGCTAAGTATTTATGGCACCCGGGCTGGCTCCCTTCCAGCTGTGTTGCATGGGGGCAGGGAGGGAATGCAATGAGATGGCTGGCTTTTTAAAAGACTGCAGTACGGTAGAGGTGGTTGTACATTTATCTTTGATGTTTTTAAATGAAAAATGGCTTCTTGAAGGCAAGAGCAACTTTTGTTTGCTGTGAAGATTTCCAACAAAAAAAACCCAAACCCAAACATCTGGGGTTTTTTTAAACTTGAGAATGACTTTTTTTTTTTAATTTATCTGTAAAACTGACTTTTTCCGTCTTCTAAATTTTTTCAGGATGGGACGCCCAAACTAAAACTCCCACAAAGAACCGTGGCAGCTCTAAATTGCACGAGTTCAGTCTAGAGTTGCCAATTTTGGTTGCGTGTTTTCCTGGAGGTTTCAGTGCAGGACATAATCTTTAATTCAAGATTAATCTTTAATTCCTGCAGCCTCCAGGACCATGCTGGAAGCTTGGGAACCCTACTTCAGTCTTCAAGTTTTACACCCAAAATTTGAAGTTTTCTGTTGGAAAAAAATCTGCTTTTTTCCTCTCCCGCTGCAGTGCTGAAGAGTTGGAAAATCTGCATGTAGTTTCAGTGAAAGACACACAACCCCCTGCACTCAGCCCCAGCAACCATCCTCACTGCAGCTAAAAGCCACTGAGCAAGGCTTGTGTTCAAAGCTTCTCCTGTTCAGCCTGTCAGCCGCCCTCGAGCACTGGGGGAAGGCTTGGATGGCTTGTTTTTTTCTAGCTCAAACAGAAACAGAAAAAAATAAAACCCAGCTCGCACTTCCAAACTCCCCCCAAGTAGACAAGCCACTGCAGCGTCCTTAATTACCTGGCCAACCACCTCAGTAGACAGTCAGGTTAGGAAGTTAAATTGTGTGTGTGAAACCCTGTTAGACAGTAAAATCCTCTGACACATCATGTTTAGCTATTTAAATACCTGTTGCATTATCTGTATTGTGGTCGCACCTAGGAACCCCAGCCGTGGGCCTGCACCCCATTGTGCTAGGTGCTGCACAAACACAGACTATGAAGATGATCCCTACCCAAAAACCCTACAATCTAAGTAATGGCCCATAGAGAAGGCTCAGCTCCCACATCCAGTGAGAGACAGTCCCTGCCCCAGCTGAGATCAGGGCCCCGTTGTGCCGGGCGCTGCACAGACACACAGTGGATACGTCCACAATGGAGCTGGAGGATGTAACTGCCAGCTTGAGGAGACATACCCACCCTACAACGCTAAAATCAGAGTGTAGCCCTGGTGGAGGGAAGGGCTAATTGCTCAGAGTACAGTCCCAGCCAAAACCCTAAATAGGTACTTGAGTTGGATGGTCCCTCCTGATGCCACAGCATGGCAGCTTGACCACAGCTAGTGTGGGTATGGCTGCTCCAGCCAGAAATTACACCTTCCAGCTCCAGTGCAGACACACCCAGCCCCTGCCCTGCAGAGCTCACGGTCTAACCAGGCAAACCGTCCCCAGGGCCGCCCAGAGGGGGGGGGCAAGAGGGGCAATTTGCCCCAGGCCCGGAGCCCCACAGGGGCCCCCACCAGAGTTTTTCGGGGCCCCTGGAGCGGGGTCCCTCACTTGCTCCGGGGGGCCCGGAAAACTCTTGCGGGGCCGGGCCCAGGAGCTTCTTCGCTCCCGGTCTTCGCCGGCGGGGGGTCCTTCCGCTCCGGAGCAGAAGGACCCCCCCCCGCTGGCGAATTACCGCCGAAGACGGAGCGGGACCAGCCGCCGCCGTTCAGCTCGGTCTTCGGCGGCCGGGGGGGGCCCTTCCATTCCGGGACCCGCCGCCAAAGTGCCCCGAAGACCCGCGGCGGGACCCCGCGCCGCCGAATTACCGCCGAAGACTGGGCTGCACTTTGGCGGCGGGTCCGGCTTCAGCGGTAATTCGGCGGCGGGGGGTCCCGCCGCGGGTCTTTGGGGCACTTTGGCGGCGGGTCCCGGAATGGAAGGGCCCCCCCGCCGCTGAAGACCCCGGGATCCTCTGGGCAGCCCTGACCGTCCCTATTCCACAGATAGGGAAACTGAGGCACAGTGAGAGGCAGTGACAGGGAGTCTGTGGCAGAATGGGGAACTGAAGACAGATCACCTGAGTCCTAGCCCAGTGCATTAACAACAAGACCAGCCTTCCTCAGTCTCCTTGATCTCCAATCCTTGTCTCAGTCTCCGCTCCCTCCTTTCCCCATTCAGCCTTTTCTCCCCTGTACCCACCTTCTGTCAGTCACTTGCCCTGAAGCAGCTTAATTGCTCCTCCCATCCCCTGCTTCAGGCTCAGGCCAGCCTCTGGCTGACGGTTGAGACAAGACTCTCCCTGGGGGCAGGCTCTGTCTACAGAAAAAGTTGTGCTGGGATAAGTGGAGCTGGTCTAGTGAAACCTGGGGCCCAGGCAAACCCATGACTGGCTGGCTGGCTCTTACTTTGAGTGGCAGAGTTTGTTTTTGTTTGGTTGGTTGGTTTAGTAGATATTGGGAGCAGGTTTAAACTAAACTGCAAAAAAACTGCTCTTAAACCAGATTAAGCCTATCCCGACAATGACCAGGGAAATTGTACCAGTGTAATCACTGCTGGTACACCACTGGCCCAAAGTGAATTCAGCTCAGCAGTCTGTAACCAGACTCTTAATAAAATCAAAATTAACTCTGATATTCCACAGTGGAGAAATTAAAAGGTGGTAATAACATTTCAAACCTTCAAAAGACACTCACCCCATCAACTATCTATCTATCCCCACCCTCTCTTCATTTACTGGGTTTTGGAACCCATGTCCCTTGTCTAGCGAGTGCTACTTAGTTGATGGCTAGTCCCTCTGTCATAAAACAGTTCCACTGTCCTTGATTCACATAATCAGCGTAACAACACTTTATTCTTCCTGCCCCAACAACAGAGAAACTGGGGATCCCACAGCAGCCAAAGTGACCATTTGGGCTGCTGTGGGCTCATGCTAGGCGGGGTGGGTGTGCTTATGCAAATAAGATCAGCCCCTGAAGCTCTTTTCCACAACTCACCACAACTCACCACCAGATGTCAGGGTAGAGCTCATCCTGACTCCGCTTACATCTACAGCTGCCTAGTGGGGCCACACAGGCCCACATAGACAAGGCATGTGTGTAGAGCAGCCTCTGGGGAGCTGGGCCTGTCCACGTGTCACTTGGACAGTGGCTTCTCTAAGGGCTAACGGCGCTCAGGCCCCACCAGTTCAGTCCCCTCCTTTTCGGCTTTAAACAACCCCTCAAGGAGGGGATAGAGCTGCAGGGCCCCAAACCCCTTTGTGGCTGCTGCTCCCATCTCCCCCCTTGGCCAGCAGCCCGGTGGGGTGAGCGGCAGGAAGGTGGCAGAGACATGGGAGAAGGCAAAGGTTTTGGCTCTGAAGTTTGAGCCTTCCATTGACAGCGCAGAGCAGAGCTGGCCATGCTCAGAAGCTGCATCTCCCCAGAGTCTGAAGACTCTGAGTGCCCAGCCTGGGAGAAGCACCAAGGGGCCAGCAGGGGGAAACTGAGGCAGAAAGGCCCAGCCCCTCCTATCTCCTCAAGAGGTATTTAAGTGCTTAACTCCTACTGGGAGCTAGGCACCTAACTAGCTTTGAGGGTCTGGGCCAGAGTCATTGTCTGAATCCTGCAAAGAGGGCTACATAGGTGATTAAAGTGAAGCGCATGCATCTGTCTCTGCAGGTTTGGGATCCTATGTTCCAGCTGAGCACTTAATAGAAAATAAAATACAGGCCCCTTTAAAAATCTCAGCGCTGCACATTAGAGCTAGGAGTTATTACCTCTCGGCTCTGCAAGTGCCGATTGCCACAGCCCTGCACAGATACAGAATTTGTATCCGCATCCAATCTACAAAAATAGTGCATGCATATAAAGCGGATCTCTGCAGATTGGCAGGGCCCTACAGATCGCTTATTCCTCTGTCTATTTGGATGGCGTCCTTCTGGCAAATCCATCTGTATTCACCGCTGCAGGTTTCCGACTGGATCTGACTCCCTTTGATCACCCCACAGCTGTTCTCTTCGGCGGCTCCTTTCACGGGGAACCTGCCAGACCAAGGGAAGAGACATTGGTCGCCCTCATGGCACTCAAGGTGTCTTGTTAATGCAGGTCACAGACAGCAGAGCTGTTCTGTGTGTCGAGACCCAGACTGGTGTTGGCGAAACCTTGTCGCTACTTGTAACTGGAGTACAAAGAATCTGGAAATGTCGGAGACAAACCTCCTGGAGCCCTGGCATGTTCTCACGGGGTGGATCTCCCCGTGCCAGCATCTCTTCTGACTGAGAATGGCGGCTGGGGGAGGGCGGGGGGATGTCACTCAAAGCTCTTCCCTGGGATGCTGCATCTCAACCTTCCTAAGAGTTAGAGTCAAGGTGTAGCATCTTCAAATGGTGCCCAAGTGATTTAGGAGCCTACGTCCCATTGCCTGTCAATGACACTAAGTGCCCAAGTCACTTGGATGCTTTTGAAAAGTGTGCCCTAGAGTTTCAAAAATGAGTTGAGTGATTTTGGGACCCCTGTTTATCAGAGGGAGGGTGCTCAGCACCTACCAGCAACTGGGCCCTTTAGGCTGCCTCAGCTGGGTACCCAAAATCACTCGTCACTTCTGAAACTCTTGGCCTCAGATAATAAGGGACACCCGCCCCCTGCCTTGCATAACTCAGCAACCATCCGGAAAAGCAACTCACAGCGTCTGATTTAACAAGGATCCATCCACCCAGGTCCATTTCCTCCAGGTCCCGTTCGCACTGAGGCCAGTCCAGACAAGGTACTTCTCTTGAATGCTGCTCCCCAGGAACTCCTGTAAGCAGGGGAGAGGCACTTGTGGGAGAGAACCCGCTGCAACTCCCAGCTGCTTTGCAAGCGGATTTGTAACAGATTCACATTTGCCGTGGATGAAGCACGGAGCAGGACACACACAATGGCCAGTGGATTACGCTAGCACCTGATGTTCGATTGCTACCAGGTTAAATTCTCAAATAGTATTTCCCAGAGCCCCCCCATGTCCCCTTCCTCCATTTGGGGCTCAGGGCTTTAGCCCCAAGTTTGAAAATATTTACAGGTGCTCCACTCCAGACTGCTCTGAATGGTACTGACAGATACCAAGGATGATACTTAAGCGATTACGAGGAGGGTTTCCTCCCTCTCCAATCAAAACAGAGCCAAATCCATGCAGCCCATGGGCACATCCAACCCACTGCAGGGGAGCTGAGTCCAGAGCCCACGCAAGCCATATCCGGCACAATCGGCATCTCATTTGGGTGCAGCCTGAGTGTGCCGCTCCCAGCTCATCTGCTCGGCTTTCCAGGGCTCAGTCACACCTAGGATGACAAACTCAAAGCTGAGGGTTTTTCAGTGTGTTTCCACTGGGTATTTGACAGCACCTGGTGTATATTCAGGTTCACTGTATCAACCTGTAGATCTCAGTTATTCCGTTTCCTGGGCTGTTTAGAGCTTTTTTTCCCCAGCAACAGGAGAGAGAAACTTTAAATAAATATATAGGAAAATGTGCTCGGAAACCCACAAAAACTGGCACAGGAATTTTGGTGGCACTAGTCCTATGATAAAACTAAGTGTGTGCACAAGCGTGTTTGCAGGGTCATGGATTTGGCTTCTCCGCGACATAATCCACCAGAACAGCTGACAAACAGACGAGCGCGCGAGGACATTCCCAGAGAGGTCAAAGCTGGTTATTTTATGGTCTTTGTTTAAAAAAAAAAGTGAACTATGAAAAGTGGCCTTGGGGTAATTTTATCATTTTTTAAATCAGTTTAAAATGGATATTCATTGACACCCCCCATCTTTCCCGGTGAAGATTAACACCCCCCTCTGCCTGTTTCTCACTTTACCATCTCATCCTGCTCCTGGATCACCACCATGCCAGCGCTCCTCGCTGAGCAGTCCGCACGGCTCCCGGCCCAGATTTTACTCTCTGTAGAAAACCAGTAGCATTTGGCACCATGTGGCAGCCAGTCCGGGGGACAGATTTTGCAGCCAGTGCCCTCTAGAGGAAACAAACAGGAGACACCGTTAATGGCTGAATTAGGTGCTGACATTGAGAGGCTGCCTGGTGCAGCAGCTTGGACAACAGACTGACTCTCAGGAAACCTGATCTCAGCTGGGGCAGGGACTGTCTCTCTCCCTGTGTGTCTGTGCAGCGCCCGGCACAATGGGGCCCTGATCGCAGCTGGGAACCAGCAGAACTCCCTTGAGGACAGTTGAATTACCCCAGAGATGACCAGCACCTTTTCATTCTCCCCAGTGAAGCTATTAGCATTTGCACACCCTGTTCCACACGATCGGGCACACACACCATTGGCCCCCGCCCTCACTAGCGCTATAACATGGCACCATGCACTCAGCTACGGGGCAGCTAGTAGGTGTCACTCAACCACTGCTTGAAAGTGTATCTCCAAGGGTCTTCAGTCACAGAGCCCAGAGAGGAGGAGCTGGGGTTACCCCGGGAGCTGCTGTTGATGGGAGCACACAGAGCCTGGCTCAGGCGTGCCACTAGCTGGGTCAGACGGGCGCTGCACTCTGCCCTGTTTCTCTCTCCCCGCTGGGCACCATAGCTCGCGGTGGCATTCGGCGCTGCTCCTGTCAGTCCTTCGTGAGATGAACCTTGAAAACAGCCACGAGACCTGCGGTTAGAGTTCTTGCCTGGCAACAGAGTGGAAAATGGGCACCAAAGAACGTGGATCAGGGGGAAAAAATCAAGGGGAGAAGAGAGAGAAAACTAATTCATTGGGAGGGGCCAGGCCAGGGACTTGGGGGTTCTATCCCTGGCTCTGGAGGCGGGTGGATCAGAGCAAGGGAAGTTGGGTGTCAGGACTCTTGTAGCTGACTCATGCTTTGGCCGTGGGCCCATCGCCTCCCATCTATGGGCCTTAGCTTGGTACTTCTGTAGCACAGGAATTACGACAGTACCCTGTACAGCCAGCATGCAAATGAGGGTAATTAACCACTGGAACAATGTGCCAAGGGGCGTGGTAGATTCTCCATCACTGACCATTTTAAAAATCAAGATTGGATGTTTTTTTCTAAGAGATCTGCTCTAGGAATTATGATGGGGGTCAGACTAGATTGTCATAATGGTCCCTTCTGGCCTTGGAATCTATGGAAAGCCTCTGGGATGAGCTGCTGAGACATGGGAAAGTTTACAGGGCGTCCACAAAACGACCAGGATCTAGCCGCTCACCCAGAATGCTCAGCGCGATCACAGCCAGCGTCGCCAGAACGCTCCAGGCCCCCAAAACGCCGATGGTGATTTTATACCCATGCAGCTTCACAGGAGAACCTGTGAATTCGGATTTGTAAGTCAGCCTCAGTGTCCCCCGGGCTGTGTGACAAGTATCACCATAACCCTTCGTAGACCTGTCATTACCGGTGAAAGAAGCAGAGGCCAGGAGGTGTTCTGCATCTGCTCTCTGTCTCAAACGCTCCTCAGCAGAGCTGGGTCACAGCTGTCAGAGCCAAAGGCCAAGATCTTAACACAAGAACAGCCATACTGGGTCAGACCAAAGGTCCATCTAGCCCAGTGTCCTGTCTTCTGACAGTGCCAGGTGCCCCAGAGGGAATGAACAGAACAGGGAATCATCAAGTGTTCCATCCCCCATCGCCCATTCCCAGCTTCTGGCAAACAGAGGTAGGAACACCATCCCTACCCATCCTGGCTAATAGCCATTGATGGACCTATCCTCCATGAACTTATCTAGTTCTTTTTGAACCTTGTTATAGTTTTGGCCGTCACAAGCTAATATCCCAAATTAATTAGGGATTTTAGGTGCCAGCTGGTGCCACCTTACAGGAGGCTGGTTGTTGGGGGGTAGGCTCTCAGCACTAGCTGGTAATTAGGGCCTTTTAAAATATTCTCAAGGCAGGCCTCCAAAAACCAAAGGGGACACATTCACCTGTCACTACAGCAGATTCAAAATCAGAATTTCCATCCCACAGGAAATTCTGACATGCTGACTTCTGGTTCTGTCCTGAAACAGGACAAAGTAAATCAACATATTGTTTTGAATGGAACAGAAAGTTTAAATAAATTATAACTAAATATTTCATTTCTGGTTAGTTCGATGTCAACCCATGTGCAGTGATGCCTCACAGGAGTTGTAATTCGCGTGCCTCATGCCGCTGTTCTCCACTACGCCTTGGGCTCCCCAGCTGGACTACATCTCCCACAATGCACCAGACTGGCTCTGCAGGGACCCAGGTGCATTATGGGAGGGGTAATGCAGCTGGAGGACCCAGCTCACAGGAGCAAATGAGGGCATGAGGCATCCAAACTACATCTCCCATGAGGCACTGCAGCAGCTCGGGAGAACAGAGATTCATATTTTGTTTAGATATTCCCCAAGTGGGAAATGATTTACATCGCTGTAGTGCCTCAGAGTCTCGGCCATGCTCCAGGGCCCCACGGTGCTAGGAGCTGTACATTATTTATTAGGTATATCACGGTAATGCCCAGGAGTCTCAATCATGCCCCAGGTCTCCATTGTGCCAGGAGCTCTACAGACACAGAACAAAAAGAGGGTCGCTGCCCAAGGAGCTCACAACCCAAGTATTAGGCACTGCACTCAGCAGAAGTGACAGACACACACGGGGACGCAGATCTGCTGAGGGAGACGTGGTCACTTCCACAGTGAGTTCGGTTCTGCTGCGAAGAGAACTGAAGGCCCAAGAGCAGATGGGCCAGAAGGTCCCACACTTCTAATTTGCACTCCAGCTTTGTCTGCATGGCCATAGCCTCTAGATGTCCCAGCGCCCCAGGCTAGGCACTGTACATATTTTTTTCACACAACGCCCAGTCAACCTGTGGAACTCCTTGCCAGAGGATGTTGTGAAGGCCAAGACTATAACAGGGTTCAAAAAAGAACTAGATAAATTCATGGAGGACAGGTCCCTCAATGGCTATTAGCCAGGATGGGCAGGGATGGTGTCTCTAGCCTCTGTTTGCCAGAAGCTGGGAATGGGCGACAGGGGATGGATCACTTGATGGTTGTCTTGTGCTGTTTATTCCCTCTGGGGCACCTGGCACTGGCCACTGTCGGGAGACAGGATACTGGGCTAGATGGACCCTTGGTCTTACCTAGTGTGGCCGCTCTTATGTTCTAGACACAGACGGCTCCTGCCCTGAAGCGATTAGTCTCAGATGAGACACAGCATGTGGATACGAACAGGGGAAGCAGAAGGAAACAATTAGATTCTGCTGATCAACATGATAAGGTGCAGTCACCGCATCTTGCTTTTCACTCTGTTCTGGGCCCGCGGGAGCTCTCCTGCTGCAGGACAATTTCACTCTGCATTTTGGCCAAGATTTCTCAAAGTAACTGGTGATTTCCCCCTCCCCTCTCCGCCCAATTTGAGACCACTTAAAGGAGCCCTGATTTGGGGAAATCACTGAGCACCTGCCCCCTAGAACCCTTGTGGTGTCCCGAGTTGGTTACCCAAAGCAGCCACCTCTGTGTCCACCATGCAAACTCTAACTGCCAGCCCAGTTCACAGAATTCACGCTGCAGGGAATGGGGCGTTTCCGTCCGGCTTTCTGCGACGCATGGCTGGAAAGGGAGTCAGTTACAGCATTGGAAAATCAGGCTGGGGGGTGGGAGCGAGGGAAGGGAGAGTCGGAGACACAAACGGGAGGTAGGCACCCAACTCCCCAGGAGTTTCCATGGGCCTTAGGAGCCTGACTGCCCTGGTTGACTTTGAAAATCTTGCCGAAGCTGGTAGAGAGAGAATGAAGTGATACAGGAAATGGAGGCGAGAAACGTTTATTAGATGAAATCTAACAGGACACGAAGCATCCGAGGCAGGTCACTACCGCGTCCGAAGCAGGACAGAGACACAGGATGTGGTGTTGCCGGCGTCATTATCCATATTACAGTAACGCCTGGAGACTCCAGCTGAGACCGCACTGTTCACAAAGGGCAGATGATAATCTCCCTGTTAAAGAGGGATCCAAGGCCCAAAGAGATGCACAGACTTGGGTCGCAGCCCAGTGCATTAACCCTGAACGCAGCCTGCCCCTCCTCACTTAACCCTGCTGCTAGGTCGTGACGGTAGAAAGTCAGACTTGGCCCAAATCGCATTCAAATCACCGCCAACGTCCTTTTGCGACAACCCACGTCTGCAGGTCAGCGGGAACCTCACTCCACTTAGTCACCGTACGATCCAGGGCCTGCACAGGGTGAAGCCAGAAATAACCCCAGGCTCTTCCCCAGAGTCACCTTCTGTAACGGCTGACCCTGCCCAGGGACATTAGGATACAGCAGGGGTAGGCAACCGAAGGCGGCACGCGAGCTGATTTTCAGTGGCACTCACACTGCCTGGGTCCTGACCACTGGTCCGGGGGGCTCTGCATTTTATTTAATTTTAAATGAAGCTTCTTAAACATTTTAAAAACCTTATTTACTTTACATATAACAATAGTTTAATTATATATTATAGACTTATAGAAAGAGACCTTCTAAGAACGTTAAAATGTCTGACTGGCACGCAAAACCTTAAATTAGAGTGAATGAATGAAGACTCGGCCCAGCACTGCTGAAAGGTTGCCGACCCCTGGGATACAGCATCAATACAGTCAGTGCCTGCTGCACTGGGGCCCCCAGCCCTGCTTGCGTTGCAGAGGCATATTCAAACCATGGACAGCAATAACCCCTCACTGGCTGCTGGGTTATTCATATTAAATACGGGGCCCCGTTGGGCTGGGCGAGGCACAAAGACATCAGTGATCCCTGCCCCACACAGCTCATCGGCTTAGCTAGAATTCTACTTGCATACAAACGATGCAGGAAATACAGCCAAGCTCTCCAGGTCCCGGCTCAGACGGGAGCGTAGGGGACCAGCAGAGACCAGCAAAGCGGGAACGGTGCAGGGGTAAGGTGCTGTCCGATAACCATCATACGTGCACATGGCTGGCTGGAGTTTAGCACCGACCTGCTCCAGCACTGCGGCTCTGGGTGCACTGCTCTGATACACACACCCTGCATCCCCCCCCTTTGCTGTTCTCCGTCACCCCCATATGAACATCCCAGTAGCTAGGACACACCCTAAGTACCTCCCACACTATTGAAGCATCTAACGGTCTTTATTGTATTTGTCCTCTCACCCCTGCACCCTGAGGCAGGCTAGTGCTTTTATCCCCAGGTCACAGATGGGGAAACTGAGGCCCAGAGCAATGAAGGGATTTGTCCTCAGGGTCACACAAGAAGTTCTTGGCAGAATAAGATTCAAACCCAGGCCTCCCACATGCCAGGCCACAGCCTGAAACACAATATGAAGCTGCCCCTTGCCTGCTTCCCATCCATCCTCTCTCAGACCCCACTGAAAGCACAAGCTGGAATTACTGTGACAGATGAGACAGCCCATGGAGACTTTGAGTGATACCTTGGATCCCCGTCGCAGATGGGCGGCTGGCGGTTCCCATCTTGGGCTGGAGATTCAATACCGTGTAACCCTCTTCGTCCTGCATCCTCCAGAGTCGCCTTCGTCTCCCAGCAAACGGGAAGAGGAGGGAAAAATCAGAGAGAGACGAAGGGACTGGGGTGAGACTCGGCCCGTTCAGCTTGTGGGGCTCCAGTTTGCAGAGGAAATGGCCGCCTCCCCTGGCCACACGCTTCGAAACCACACAGGAAACGTAACAACTCGCACAGCAAGCTAGCGAGGGCACTAGCAAGGGGGACAGAACATGGACCTTGTGTCCTATGCAAAAAGCAGCCTCAAAGCTATTCCACTGCCTAAAGGCACCGATTCCCGGCTCGTTCTGGCGACCAGCCCCTCGCCGCAATGGGATGCGGCTGGTGTGAGGACGAAGCACCAGGTCCTAAATCCAGGAGCCAGGCCCCTGGGTGCTTGGCAGGTGGGAGGACTCGGGCACTCTCTGGAGAACCTGGGTTGTGAGCTCCCCGTTCAAGGCTGATAGCCTAGTGCCTGCTCATTTGGGGCTGCATGAGCTGTCAAGGGGATCTACACTACAGCTCTGCTCTCCTGCGGTCAAGGAGCCGAGCCCCAATTCGCCCCAGCATGAAGTGGGTGCGACAGGCACTGGGGGAGAAGGTCTCTTCATCTCCAGCTTGGGGGGAGTCCCGAAGGTCGTCCCTCTGCAGGCTAGACAGCTGCCCCCCCAAGGGGCTGTTTGCTCATTGTTGGTCCCAGCGACTCCCTCGATTCTCACTCATGGCTCCAAGTAGCTGCTTGCGTTCACCTCAGCGCCATGGTTCAGGCCTTGCCTGGCAGGATAAACCCAGCGAGAGGAGCGAGCGCCAGCAACTGCCAGACAAGGGCACGCCCGCCCCTCCGAATGCCCATCAAGGAGCTGGGGACGAACCCATGGGGAATATTAGGCCATAGATGCCGAAGCTGGAAAAGACGGCACTGGGGCCCCTGAGCACGGTCGTGTTGATGGAGAGGAATCAAAGTTCTGAGCTTTTTACCTCGCCCCACCGGACAGGAAGCCGAGGGGCTGGAGCTAATCAGTCACTAATCTCCGCAGCGCACAAGGGGACCAAAGGGGCTGTTCATGAGGCCTATTTCCTCACATCCTGCCTCGAACCAGAACGCTGCACTTTCTAGGTCAGGCTGAAATGTGGCAGCCCAGCTCCCGCCTCAAACAGTGACCCCTGAGCAAATGGAAAGTGCCGTGGGTGAGAAATGGCTGATCCGAGAGGCTCACAGAAGCCATATGAAACACCAGTGCGCAGGCAGGGTGGGACTTGCTGACCCACAGGAAGTGGCCTCTGGCCAGCATCACACGCCTGCCTTTGCAGAGGTGTGCAAAGCCGGTGTCTGATTGGCTAGACCTCTCCTTATTGTCTTTGAACCTATAGCACTTACTCCTGAAAGCACCAGATATTAGACCACGTGGTTGTGATGACTCCTCGTCATGGTGCATTCACCAGGGAAATCCTCCTAGTGGATCAGAGCCCACAGACGTGGCCAAAACTCCACCGGAATATTTTTTTTAAATAAAAAAATTGTTTTGGACAAAAATGAGTTTTCCACTTTTGGAAACTGAACATTTTGCAGTCTCCCTCCCACCCCAACTTCCTTTGCTTTTGCCACTGAAAAAGGATGGGGTGGGGGGGAAGAGAACAAAAGGGAAAATCCCAACACATTTTGGTTTGGTCCTTTTAAGTTTCCGTGACATGTTTACCATATTTCCACCAGCTGTGGGAAGACTGCTCCCCAGCCGAGTTTGGCTCAGGTCTGTGGGCCACTAGGGGGCGGCTGGAGAACCTCTGTACCGGTTGACTCCATGGAACATAGATCCTTGCTTTGGCGACTACTAAGGCTGGGGTTGGGGTGGGATTTTGTGAAGCACAAGGCCCTGTTGAAAGGCAGGAAGACTAAGGCACCTAATACCCCCAGTTGGCCCAGTCATAGGTGGAAGAGCAGGGGGCCACCGCTGGGTTTAGATGAGAAGGAAAGAGGGTGAACTCCAGGTTACTTAGGGTGTGAAAAAGGAAACAACAGCCCCCCACAACCAGAACAGGGAAGCTGGAACAATTTGTACAATGAGGGGCTAAGAGCCATTGAACCAAACTGTAACCTGCATATGATGGAAACCACTTCAAGCCAGGCGCTGTGGCAGCTACTTCAAAAAAAGAACTAGATAAGTTCACGGAGAACAGGTCCATCAAGGAATGGTGTCCCTAGCCTCTGTTTGTCAGAAGGTGGAGATGGATGGCAGGAGAGAGATCACTTGATCATTACCTGTTAGGTTCACTCCCTCTGGGGCACCTGGCACTGGCCACTGCCGGAAGACAGGATACTGGGCTAGATGGACCTTTGGTCTGACTCAGTAGGGCCGTTCTTATGCCCCCCAACATCCCAGGGTTGTGCAAAACTAGAAAACTGGCATAGTGGTTTCTCGACTGGTCGGTTTAACTCACTCCTAAATTTAAGAAGCTGGTAACTAATCCCAAATTCTGTCTTCACTCACCTCAACAAGACAAAGGCTGGCGTGTGTGCAGGCCTGTGTGGGGTCTTGAATAAATACTGTTCTCCATTTTGATCTGAGCAGCTCACCGAAAATTGAGAGTGTGTAGCAGGCTGTCTCAGTTAGGAGACAGTGAGATTAGAAGCTGGTATTTATTTGAGGCAGGTTTGTTTATTTACAAAGACCATACAAAGGACCTGTTTCCCTCTACACAGAAGAAAACAGGTAAACAGAAAACAGCTTATTTTGCTCACAGCACCAACAGCATATTTTTCAGCCTGCACCTCTGACCCCTAAACCTCATCCCAGGCTCAGACACTGTTTTCTGCTGTTCCTTCCAGCTGTCTGCGTAGCTCGGTAGTTGTGTTCTGCACCCACCCATCCAAAAATTGGCAAAACCCTGCCACCCATTCAGTACAAAAGTCTCAGGCAGGCTCACATACCCTGTGTCTGGGGAGGGGGCTTGCCATTACCTTATTCTGACAGTTGTGTTAATTGAAAGGTGCATTCACACTCCATCAGTCTCAATGAGGTTTGTGCAGCCGCCACCACCACCTCTCAGCATAACAATACTATTCAGCAGCAAAGAATCCTGTGGCACCTTATAGACCGCGCTGCAACTTGTAAGTGTAGCCAAGCCCTAGCAGAAGTTTTAGAGCATGAACTTTCGTGGGTGAATACCCACCTTGTCGGATGCAAGTACATCCGACGAAGTGGGTATTCACCCACGAAAGTTCATGCTCTAAAACTTCTGCTAGTCTATAAGGTGCCACAGGATTCTTTGCTGCTTCTAGAGATCCAGACTAACACGGCTACCCCTCTGATACTTAATACTATTCAGGCATCATTAATCTTAACACTACAATTCAGTTACCTTGCACTACAAGTCCAAATCCAATGATAAGGCTGTAATGTTGTAAATGAAGTATATTATAAATACAGTGCAAAAAAGCTGCCAGAAACATATGGCTCAGTGATAAATGCATAGTTAAGTAAATCACAGTTTACAAAGATTTAAAAACAAATGGAAGAGGAGTCCATGGCTCAGTGTTGACAGCTGTGACAAAGCAAGCCTGTCTCTGTGCTACACTCAGTGACAGTGTTTACGATGGGTATAAACAGATCGCACATCTGGAGAGTTTGCACCTGCAGTGGTCGGTGCCCGGAATGATTCTGGCTTTCCAGGAAAGTCTGGCGGTCACAGCAGACAGTGAGGACGAGAAGGCGTCTGTACGAAGGACGCTTCAAGTTCTACACGAGACTCGTGCACCTGACGAAGTGGGTTCCACCCCCACGAAAGCCGAGGCCCAAGTAAATGCGTTAGTCTTTAAGGTGCCACCGGACTCCTCATTGTTTTTGCTGAAAACAGACTAACACGGCTACCACACTGAAACTAGAGACTAAGACGCCCCCGCTTTGCTACTTATTTGCAAGTTGCTACCAAGGTGTCTCCCCATTGGGGGTGTAACCATTCACTGTTAACATCCTCTTGCTGTCTGTGCCACTGTGTAACCTTCAGGCATGTTCTTTGCACTCATCCATTCACTGGACTCTGCTGCCTTCTAACTGTCCCTTTGGAGACGCAGAGATAGCTCAGATGGGGAGCAGGGAGAACACACTGCATTCACTCAGTGCATCAGATCTCAGAGGCTAATGCCCAATTCTTAACCAGTCCATCCATGGCTGCCGGATCAACCCTCGCTCGGCCCTTTGTACCTCGTGCCCTGCTTCCTTTCTGCAATTCCCGCCTTCGTTCTCCTGGCTTGCCAGCGTCACTCGCTTCATGCCAATCTCTCCTGGAAGCTCACTGCTGTGCAGCCTGCACTGGTAGGCGCGCTCGAGCCCTTCAAATCATGCACAAATAAAAAACGCTCCCATGACAGAACCATCCTCTGGGCCACTCCGTGCACTTCAGGTTGATCTCAGAGTTGTCAGCAGCACGAGACAAGACCCGCTTTCTGCAGCAGCTAGTAATGTGCAGAGGTAGAAAATCAAATGATTGCACAGTTATCCAGAGCCACCTCTCAGCTTCCTGTTCTTCCCAAAACCAAATAGCTGAAGTTTCAAGGTCACAGGGGACATTATGACCATCTAGCCTGATCTTTTGCAGAACACAGGGCAGAGAAGCTCACCCAGTGATTCCTGCATTGAGCCCAGTAACTTATGCTCTAGTTCAGCCAGATCAATTGGAAAAATACGATACATCTCCACCCAAAAGTGGAGGGGCTAGTATGACCCATGGTGTTGTCTCAGGTCATTCTTGACCAGAGATTGCTGCCCTGCAAAACATTCCTAGTCTCTTTCAGCTGAGGGCCTAAGGGCACAGCTACACTACAAACGTAAGTTGACCTACGTCGGCCCCTGGCTGAAGAACAAGGCAGATCCCGTCAGTCAGCGCCTACAGCAGGCCAGAGCACTGCGTGCCTGGATGCTGCTTCTGGCCTAGTTAATGCTGTCGGCAGCTGTGATCAAACCTGGGACCTCTTGAGCTTGATGGGTGAGCTAGAATACACAGTGGCTCGTCAACTCTAGCTGGCCTAGCCACCACTTGGAGCGCAGGGCGCCACACCGAGCAGGCCAGGGTTATGGTGGCATCACAAACACCCCCACGACCCTCCTTCTGTGGGCGGGGGTCATCCTCAACAGGAGCACTTCCCGACAGCGCGAGGGGCCGAGAGCCAGGCTCCCCACAGGGGTTCCTGCCCGGCTCTCGGCAGCCCAGCTAGGAGCAGGGAACCCCCACACTTGCCTCCCTAGCTAGGTGTCAGGTACAAGGTTTGCAGCAGGGAGGCTACCAGCCTCTGTCAATTTCACAGCTGGGGCAGGGAGCCATGAAATTGACAAAAATGCCAGCTAAAAGCTGATACACATAACTTGGTGTCTACATAGGCACTGCATCACGCTTAGTAGTTCTCAACTTATTTATCACTGTGGGCCTGGACCCCAACCCCGGAGCTTGCAGGGCTGAGCGGCAGCCCCAGACCCCGACCCCCAGAGCTTGCAGGGCCGGGCGGCAGCCCCAGATCCCACTGCACCGGGCAGCCAGGAACCCGGACTCCGCCACACGGGCCAGCCTTTAGCACACAGCTGATCTGGGCTGCAGCTGTGTGCTAACTGGGTGACACGCGGCCCATGGGTTGAGAACCACTGCTCTAACTACACGGCCACACGCCCTGCGCCTCTCGTAGAGGGGAAGTTATGTCAGTGCAGTAGGTAGGGCACTTACCCTGGTGGGAGCAAGGCTGTAGCACAGGGGTAGGCAACCTATGGCATGTGTGCCGAAGGCGGCACGCGAGCTGATTTTCAGTGGCACTCACACTGCCCGGGTCCTGGCCACCGGTCTGGGGGGCTCTGCATTTTAATTTAATATGAACCTTCTTAAACATTTTAAAAACCTTATTTACTTTACATTCAACAATAATTTAGTTCTATATTAGACATAGCAAGAGACCTAAAAACGTTAAAATGTGTTACTGGCCGGGGAAACCCTAAATCAGAGTGAATAAATGAAGACTCGGCACAGCACGTCTGAAAGGTTGCCGACCCCTGCTGTAGTGTGTACACACCAGGCGGCTTTATTATAGCTGGAAGTGCTGGTTGTGGAAGTGATGGCTGGTGGCAGGTCTGTGGCTTTGGAGTGGCTCAACTGGAAGATGAGATCAAAACGGCTCCCTGAAAGGTGGCCCAGAGTTTGGTCCTTATTTGCCTGTCTGGGTGTCCAGACATACCAGAAGAAGAGGCCTCAGGTGAGAACCAGCTGGTTCAGGAATCGCCAATTCATCCAGTCCAGTCTCCTGTCTGTGGAGCACAGAGCAAAGGGCAGGACACCCAATGGCCAGTTACGAGATCACTCGCCCACAGGGGAAAGTTTACTCCCCGAGATAGGGAGCTTAGGCCCTGAAGCAGGAGGGTCTGGCCCATCTCAGATGCTTTTTGGTCTCACTAGCATAACTGCGAACGCTCTGATTAGCCAGAAAAACATCCGAGCCCGTCAGCATCAACAATGTCCCTTCTCTTCAGGGCTGAGCCTTCAGCCCCCTGCCCGGCGCCATGCTAAACCTTTGCACACGTGTGGGGTTTGCTGCAGACCCAGTGCCTCTCCATAGAGCACCGCGAGGAGCTGATGGCTTTTGCTTCCTTCAGATACGCGCACTTGCCTCCCCCTCCGATTTTAAACCTGCGGGGAAGGAGCAAAGAGACTGTCGGTAACAGGCAGTGGGGGCTGCTGGGCAGAGGGTTCCCAGTCATGCAGCAGGGTAACAGCACATAGAAACCCACACAGACAGTCGCACCATGTGCCAAGGGAGGTAACCGGGATTACCCCCATAGCACAGATGGGGAAGTGGATGCACAGAGGTGAAGGGACCTGCCCCAGGCAGCACAGCAGTTAGTGACAAAGCTGGGATCAGACCCCAGGTCTCCCAATTCCCCGGCACCTGCTCTAGCCACTAGGCCATGCTGGCTCTAAGGGGAGGCTCCCTTCAATCGCAAGGTGATTATTCACCTCCACTTTGGTCTGGGGGAAGATAAGAGCAGCCCTCCCATCACGGACCCGCAGTGGCTGGTGAGTGACACGTCTAACCCGTGCCTGACCCCCGGTGGGTAGAATCAGCGCAGCTGTATCGAGATTAGCTCCCCCCAGCAGCACATACATGAGTGTTCAGGACAGATGGACACACACGGAAGCAGACAGAGCCAGACGCAGCCACCAGCTTTCCTCCCGCCCTAGGCAGAGTTGGGTCAGCGCCAGGTCCCCCAGCGCCGCAGAGCATAGCTCAGAGCCGGCCAGTGCTGTCATGGGGCGACCAGAGAGAGCATCAGGACAGGCAGAGCCCAGGGCAGAGAAGTCGCCCCAGCACATGGGGAGCTGCTGGCGAGGGTACTGGTTGGGATGGGGTGGGGAAGGAGACAGACAGCAAGAGCACTGCACAGATGCAGTGTGGCTGGAGATTCACACCTCTCCGGCTGGTGAGGAGGGTTCTGCCTGCCCTGCAAAAGTGGCTAAGACCCACGGCAGGAGACCGGTGCAGAGGGAACCGACCCTTCCCAGCCCCAGGGCAGGAGTTGAGATCTCTGAAGGCAGAAAGGAATCAGCACCATGCAGGACTGGGATTGGAGAGCCCAGATCCCCCATCGCTCCCCTATGCTTCCCACAGGAGGTGGGGGCAGTCGCAGACATGGGAAGCAGGTTGATGTCACTTTGTCATACAAGACGCAGGTTTCCCTTGTCAGCGACAAGTCCTGGCTCAGTGTGAGTCCAGGACATCAGGTGCCCATGACCAGATACTCAGGGAGAGGTGAGAACTCACCAGTTGTTGAATTTGGTGCCGTTCACCCATCTCCAGGGCCGGAGGTCCTGCTCCCTCCGGAGGCCGAACCAGTGATCACGGTGGCTTCTGTAGCGCAGCACGAAGTCCTTTAACAAAAGCAGCAGGAAACTGTACACGACATGTTTGACGGACCTCCCAGCAAGCTAGGTTTGAAGCTACAGGCCGACAGACAGGGCAGGGGTATCCCCATCCCCCAATTCAGCAAATGTGTCCCATGTAGTGTCTGCCACCAGCTGCAGCCAGCACGCAGCTTGAAGAGATTATTCTAATGTGACATGATCTGGGGACCCTGTCAGAGGGTGGGCGCTCAGCCCCCCGTGATAATCAGCCCCCCTTACGGAGGGTCTCACTTGGGCTCCCATGTTACGTCAGAAAGAACTGGACACATTGAACAGGTCCCAGCCTAAGAGCCACAGGACGCTGGGAGCTCCAGGAATGAGAAGCCCAGAGGAAAGCAGCAGGGCTGGGGCTCAGGGAATCAGTAGGGCAGGGAGCTGCGACAGCTCAGGCCAGAGGGGGTGGATGGGGAGGAGATCTCAACGGACAGAGAACTGGGGGGGACGGCTGGGGGTTCAGAGGAGATGGCGGGGGAGACAGGGAAGCAGTGTGACATGGGTTGAGTCTCACGAGTTGCTGCTGAGAGTTTGGAAGCCGGACACCCTCAGATCAGGCACGCTTTTAACCGCTGAACCCCCTCGGGGAATCGCTGAGCTGCCCAGCCCTTCCCAGCAGCCCCTGGGGAGGAGGGGGCGTGGTGCCCAGAAGTCAGCCCTGATTCGCCAAGGCAGGTGTCAGGCTGCAGCCTGGCAGCATCTCACCATCGGAGGTGGGAGAGGAGCCGAGTTTGGGGAATGGAGTTGGAGCAGAGCCAGCTGTGCCCACGGAAGTGGAACGTCTGCCTGGGACAGGGATGGTTAGATCGGCCCCGGGCTGGGACCCATCCTGCCAGCTCCCAACCCACTCCCCAGGGTCTGAACCCTGGCACTGTTCCAGCACCAGCCACCAGGCCACACCCAGCCTGTTACTGCTCCACAGACTCACCATGTCCTGCTGGGTGTCGATCCCAGCCAGGGAGGCACCGAGGGAGGAGCAGTTGCTCTGGCTGTCGTTCCAGCTCCCTTCGACCTCTGAGAAATAGTAGCATTTCCCTTGGAACGCGACCCAGCCATTGGGGCAGGCAGTCTCTCCTTGTACCCCCACATCAGCTACAGGTGGCTTAGATGTTACCACTGGAGGGGAAGAGAGTAACAGGGTGAGTCTGTCCCTGTCCCCTTCCCCCCAGGCAAAGAAACCCCCACCACCAGCCTGAGTAGAGCTGAGACCCCACACCAGAGCCAGTGACTCTAGGCCTGAGATAGATCCGACCCCCCTCCCTGCTGGGTATAGCGGGGACGGGCACTACCCCTGCGTACAGACTGGGAGGCAGGACTCCGGGGTTCTGATCTCCCCGCCCTGCAGTCCTAGCGCCATGCAGCCCCCTCTGTAAGAAAGGGGCAGTCTCAGCCCTGGGGGTGGCAGGAGATGGCCGGACAGTGCTCAGAGAGTTCACTGAGCAACGGGAAATTCACTTGGGTCAGTACCATCCTCTCCCTTTATCCCGGGGACCTGGCAATACAGAAGGGGAGGGGCTGGCTCCAGGTCACAGGGAGTCAGTGGCCGAGCTGCGATTTGAACCCAGGAGTCCTGGCCTGTCCTTCACTCACACCGCACCCCTCCCAAGTGTTGGTTACGGCGGTTTTGTAAGATGAATTTCAGGGCCGTGCTCAGCCCATGGCACTAACTGGGCTCAGAGGTGGGAACTTGAGCACCTCGGCCACAGGGTGGCACCAGCACCTCGGCCATGGGAAGCTGCTTCTGTGCTATGGGTGGTTAGATCCACCAGAAAAACGTTATCTGGCCAGGGCAGTGACAGGCTGGGGCACAATCTCCAGGCACCTGGCACACAAATCCAGCAGTTGTGCTGGCTCTGGCTCTGCAGCGGTTTCCCCAGACGGCCAGGACTGGACACACACAGGCACTGCCATCACTTGTATAGGCCAAGCTCAGGCGCCCCTGTGATGGGTGCAGCGAAGATGCCTAGACAGAGGTACGACCTCCTGGCCCATCCTTCCTATTTATAGGCCTTTCAGCATGTGCACACCCACCCCACCAGCACCCGAGTTCCCCACAAACAGGGGTCGATTTTAGCCTCATGTTTCCCTGTGAGGCAGGGAAGTGCAATTAACCCCATTTTACTTAGGGGAAACAGAGGCACAGAGTGGGGAAGCATTCGGTCCAGTCACCCAGGGGCAGATCTGGGAACAGAACCCAGGAATCCCAATGCCCATGCCAATGTTTTAACCTCAGGCCTGACCCACACCTGGCTGCTGCACAGAACTGGGACTCGCCACCTCCCTAATCCATATGACCAGTGCCAGGGAGGGGTTGGAAGGGGCTTGTGCAGTAGTTTGAATGGGGTGAGTAACAGACGTTACACTGGGGCCGGTCCTGCCTGACACAGCGTAACCAGCTTCCAATGGGGACGGCCAGCCCTACATGTCCCTCACGCCACCCTCCTCCCCAGCTGGGGAAATTACTGGGGGCCCAGGACAGGCAGTCACGGGGTTAAAAGCCAGTCCAGGCCTGGAGAGAAGAGAAGCTCCCAGAGAGGCAGCGGAGAACCTCCGAGGGAGAGGAGGGCTGGTTGCCGGCTGATCTCTGCAGGGAAGGAGTTAGAAGGGGCCAGCTTGGAGAAGCCGAGGGAGGGCCACAGCCGGCCTGAACGAGCAGCACCCAGACCCCAGAAAGAGGCTCAGAGACTCCTGATCCGAGGAGGGGAATCTACCCACAGAATCACACAGGCCCAGGAAGGCTGGGTGGGGGATCCCTGAATCCAGGGGAACAGAAGTTAGACTTGAGGGGCAAAGGAGCAGTTTGATTTGCTGTACAAGAGACTTAATGCGACAGCCGAAAAGGGGAGGAATCTTAATTTAAGGTACTTGGTACAAGACACAAGAGGGAGCTGGAGGCGGCACACCTGCAGGGCCATGTTAAGCCACAAGAGGGCACCCCGAGACAGCTCCCTCTTATACTAGCCTATTAAAATACATAGATGCTCTGCATTAATTTCCATAGGAGCTGGGATAGGGTCGGTGCTCAGCCTAAGGACCCTGATCATGTTATTTAATTCCCTGGCTTCCCAACAAGAGCCTAGCAAGCATGGCAGGGCTATGAGACACATCAGGAACATGTACACTGCAGAGTACGTTACCTCCCCCCAATCACCTTAACTCTGCCCCCTTGTAGTGATGCTGGCCTGCTCCAGTCACATTCCAAGTAGGGCACTCTGCATAGACACACACATGGGATTAGTGTGCTGAGCCCAAGCAGAGGAGCAGGAGCCTCACATGGACAGTGCTGCTTTCCAGGGGGATGTCCCGGGCAGGGGGAGGTTAGATATTTCGACTCCCTGCAACTGGGCTTCGTGACACAGGGAGAGTTGGCTGCCTCAGAGAGCCCGAGGGCCCCAGCATATGAGGGGCTGGGTAGCTGCTATGTAAGCCCTCTGTGCCGGAACAGAACGGGTCCTTCATGAGGAGTGGGGGTCTGATTGCTCTTGCACGGCACTGTGACCAATCTAGATGGTAACAATACTGAACACTAACCATGCATGAGCCTCCATCAGGCACTTCACCACATTAGGCTAAAGGGGGAAGCAGCCTGTTTCCTGGGCTTGGCATGGATGGAGGGGGCAGCTGGATTTTCAAGGAGTGTCTATGGGGGGCGGGCAGAGTTAAGGTGGTCTGGATGCCCAGAGTGCTATGAGCAGTCTCTGCTATGCACTGCCTGGGTTTCTTAACATTGAGGGAGTTATTTGAACTGCTGTTCTTGCCCGGCTCCAGCGGAGGGAGCCGGGGGAACATGGCAGCAACTGAAATGAAGGTCTGTGTGCGGTGACTCTATAATAAAGGTCACATTTAGCAGCATCTACAGCATGTGCCTACTAGAGCGGTTAATAGCCGAGGTGGAAACTCTCCCATCTGCGTTCCAACTTGACGGACAGGTTTATTTCCCAGCTGCGCTGCAGTGAGCTCCCCCCCCCCCCCCGTGTCCACTAATCAAGCCAGTCTCAAAAACACTGTAGTACTTGCAAGCCCTGTCCTGTGTCCTCCCAGGAACAGTGTGCGGATGAGCTAGAGATCCTGTGGTGGGAATTAAGTTCACGCCATTGCTCCAGGTGTGTGTAAGATGGGGCGCGTGTGTTTGAGCTGTACAGAGGGAGTGATGGGCACTGGGGCCGGTGCGGGGGAAGGAATTGGAAAGACATCTCACGTGAATCCTTCCTGAACCCAGTGCTGAGGTCAGAGAGGCTGGGAGGGGAGAACATGCAACTGAATGGGATGCACAGAGGCGGCCAGACAGGCTGGGAACTCACCTGCCAGAGCTGCCACCAAACAAATGATGATGACGACCAGAAATGCAACTGTGCCCCCTACTAATGGTTTCCTGACAGGAGCCAGACAACCTGAAAGAGAAGCCATGAATGCTCACAGGGCTGCTCCACGGCAGGGGATCGGGGAGCCAACGTCAGTAACCGGCAGCATAGGAGCAGCCACAGACCAGGTATTTATTTGTATTGCTGGAATTCGCGTGCCCTTGAACATACCTGGATATTAGTTAAAACCACAGAGTCCTAACAACGTCCTCCCCAAATCCCACCAAGTTACAGGGATCTTGGCTCCCGTTAGAGCATAAATGGGTCTAGCTAATCCCCCTCTTCCAGTCCAGGCTCTCCTGGAGCATCGGAAGGGTGACCGGCTCCCAGCTGTCAGAGAGAAGGGATAGGAACGGGTCTCTTACTCCCCTTCTCTGCAGTCTGTGCCCTGAGCTGTGTCCTGGCACTGAGCCCAGATCCTCTGCCTTAGGTCAGGCAGCTCTGAGCCCAGAGCAGTTGAACATCCAACCTTCAGCCCCTCCCTCGGTGAGTGTGAGTGGAAAATCTACTATCAGGTCATAGAATCTCAGGGTTGGAAGGGACCTCAGGAGGTATTAATCCAACCCCCTGCTCAAAGCAGGACCAATCCCCAGATGGATTTTTACCCCAGTTCCCTAAATGGCCCCCTCAAGGATTGAACTCACAGCCCTGGGTTTAGCAGGCCAACGCTCAAACCACTGAGCTATCCCTCCTGCCTATGTTGATTCCATGAGAGAGCTGAGAAGGTTTCCCAGCACTGAGACTTCAGACACACTCTGAAAAATGAAGGAACTGGGGACACTGGGTCATTACCCAGGGAATAAACCCTGTGCAAAAGTCGTCCACCCTCTGAGCCAGCGTGGGGCTGGGAAAACAGCTCTGTGGCCCCACCCAGCCTTCACAAACAGCCTTCCCCAAATGCCCAGAGCCACATTTTCCGAAGGCCCAGGGAAAGCCAGCTCGAACACAGGCTCCTCAACAGAAGGTAGGAATTTCACTGTCCCCACACACCTGGCTCCTTGTCATGCACAAGTGGGGGACCCTGGGAGTGCCCCAGATGTGGCTAGACTAAGCACTTTGAGGCTCGGACTTTCATTGTGTGTACGTTTGTACAGCACCCAGCACAACGGGCCCCAGCCTGGCTGGTCTCTAGGCACTCGATTAGAAATACAAGAATATGTGAGGGGGCCTATATGCTCTCCTGTTTGAGAGTCTGGCCCTCGTGGTAAGCAGAGGGATGAACACAGAACAGGGGCCCAGGGTTTTAGATGCAGAGCCCGTAGTGTGTAGAAATGGGGCTAGCGCCCCTTTAAATAGCTGGGGAGCCCTCCAGCGGCGCTCACCGTGTTTTAGAGTTGAGAAGCCAGCCCGAGCAGCAGTGCGCATGTAGCTGGCCTGGTGTGTAGTTAGTACACATAGATATTTGGCACCCCACTGTGTCCTGGGGTTCGTTCATAGCATTTCATTGCCTCTTGCTCTTTAAAGAGGAGTGACACGTGTTCATCCAGAACTGTTCATCCACAACCCCCCCGCTGCACACAGCAAAGGGCAGTTACAGGTGCAGGCTGGGTAACTGCCAACAGGAGCCCACTGGGGCAGTCAGGGCCTTGCTACCTGGGCAAACGCAAGGAGACAAACCCTCAGTGGAAGGGGGAAATTGCAAAGCCAGCATGCGCCTCCCTCTCCCATTCCCTGACCATGAAGCTGTGATTACCTGGGTTACGTTCTCTCGTTGCATCTCCATTCCTACTTGGCACCTCCATTAGGAACTTTTCTTGTTGAGGATTCTTTTGAGTTTCCATCTCCCCTCTTGTCTCAGGGTCCCCATTACAAATGAGGCGCACCTCTCCTTGTGGAGTGTGCTCAGTTGAATCTGCTGTTTTCCCCATCTCTCTGCTGACGCACACAGGCTACTCTGAGCACCTCTGATCTGCTCCTCTCCAGCTGTAGCAAGAGTCACTCCGATTCCTCTCTCTGCGACTTTCAGTTCTGTGCAGAAGCTAAGATGCAACACTCAGAATCGTTCAGGGCACAGCGGGGTCAGTTCTTGTCATTCCCTGTTCGGGCCAAGAACATAAGCACCATAACACCCAGTTAGTTTTTGGCTTCTGAATTCTACTGCACAAGTTGAGCCCGCAGAACGGATCCTAATCCACCAGCAGAACCCAGACCCTGCCAGAACAGCCCAATGGCACCACAAACATTCATGCATTTGGCACATAGATCTGGCCAGCTTTTGGTCCCAAATTCAAGACTTTGCCTAAAGGAATAGGCTAGTTTATTGATGCAGTCTCTCCCCACGCCCTGGAATCCACCACCATTCAGCCCCTCAACCTGCTGCGCCTAACAAGTGAAGTTCCTACCAGGACAACAAGAGAGTTTTTAATCGGACATTGCTGGGCAAGAACATTTCAAACCCTGTCTCCAGCATCTAGACTCAGCTGGCTCCTGCTTTTGGCCCAGAACCTCTAAATCATCTCAGTAGCAGGTAACAGACCTGGAAGTGTCCATTCCCAGGAAGCCATTTCCCCTTAGTTACTGTCACACCATGAGAATTTGGTCACATCATGAAAAAAGCTTCCTGTTGTGGGTTTACTTCTTAAGGGATGCTGTTCCTGCAAGCATGGGCAGTCATACAGTTCCTCCTATCGGATCTCTTTCCAAGACCGTATTAAGATTGTTTAGAACAAAAATGTAAATGTAACCTCACACAGCCTGGACCAGCCAAGGAGGGGAAGCAACGAACAAAACTACGGCATCTGAAAAGGACGCGCATTGATACACTGTTCTGCGATAGCTAGCAACCAAAGAGCAAGAAGTTAGTGAGTGTCTGCCTGAGAATCCTGTACATGAAACTCACTAAAATATTCACTATTTTTGAGACCTCAGTGCACTCAGTTGAACCTCATCATCATAAGGCATTTTTGGTCCTGCAGTTAAACAGATTCTCCTTCATACAAGTTTGTATTCATAGTTGAGAGATTGGGGCTAGATCTGGAACAACAAAAAGCAACCCACCCATTCTCCTTTCTTGGTGAAGATAAGCAGCACACTCTCACCCCTTTCTAAAAAAAAAAAATCTACTACTGTAGTCATTATTTTCCTGTGTTGAAAGTATCAGTAATGCTTGGCACTGTTCCAGTAAAAACTCAACAGGAGGCGTTTGCTTCTTAGGCTTGGCAGAATTCAATATTTGTAATTTCAATGGATAACACTGGTTTATTTGTAAAGATTTTTTACATCAATTTAAGTTTTCATAGCTGTGAAGAAAGTGCGGGCCAGTGGGTGGCGGTCAGACAATATTTAAAGACAGATGTTGATATTTTAAAAGTTTTCTTACTTTGCCAGGCTGTACATTTCAAACATCACCAATGGAGATATTTTCCGTCAGCGTGTCTGCATGCCATCAAAACTGAACCCTTCCAAGCCTACTTTTTAGCTTAATACAGGGGTAGGCAACCTATGGCACGTGTGCCGAAGGCGGCATGCGAGCTGATTTTCAGTGGCATTCACACTGCCTGGGTCCTGGCCACCCGTCCAGGGGGCTCTGCATTTTAATTTAATTTTAAGTGAAGCTTCTTAAACATTTTAAAATCCATATTTACTTTACATACACCAATAGTTTAGTTATATATTTTAGACTGTGACAAAGTTCCTCCTCTACCTTGGTGGGGCCTGTGCTTATTGGCAGATTTGCTCACCTCAGATTCACCCTGTGGGTCAGGAAACAGCCCAGAGACCTTCCCCTCTGGTAGAAGGCACAGTCCATGTCAACTCCTCCTGTGTCTGATCAGGAGTTGGGAGGTTTGGGGGGAACTCAGGCCCACCCTCTACTCCGGGTTCCAGCCCAGGGCCCTGTGGATTGCAGCTGTCTATAGTGCCTCCTGTAACAGCTGCATGACAGCTACAACTCCCTGGGCTACTTCCCCATGGCCTCCTCCCAACACCTTCTTTCTCCTCACCACAGGACCTTCCTCCTGGTGTCTGATAACACTTGTACTCCTCAGTCCTCCAGCAGTGCTTACTCACTCTCCTCTGGCTCCCCTGGCCTGACTGGAGTGAGCAATTTTATAGCATCAGAGGGACCTTAGAGTCAGGTGCTTAACAGCCTCACCTGACTCTTAGCAGGTTAATTGGAGTCAGGTGTTCTCATTAGCCTGGAGCAGCCCCTGCTCTGGTCACTCAGGGAACAGAAAACTGCTTCTCCAGTGGCCAGTATCTCTCTCTTCTACTACTCTGCTGTACCCAGCGGACCTAGGTCTATCACAAGACTTATAGAAAGAGACCTTCTAAAAACATTAACATGTATGACTGGCAGACGAACCCTTAAATCAGAGTGAATACATGAAGACTCGGCACAGCACTTCTGAAAGGTTGCCGACCCCTGGCTTAATAGGTCATATTGTAATAGCTGCTTCACGGTCTATAATTTGTCCCCCAGCTGCTGAGTTTTTATGGGAGGAGGCAGCTTCAGCCCCTGCCGTTTAACCTCCTGTTTTCAACTAGGGTATGTTAGAGAGCTGCTAACATCCCCGCATTTCTGGGAGCTGAACCATGCTCTTGAATTAGAGCAGCAGGATGGGCTGCTTAGCCCGTGCCAATTCCAGGAGAACTGCCCTGCACGGGATACAGACACCTCCAGGCTGTTTCCCACCCTAGCCAGCAGCAAATTGAGATTCGGGGGGGGGGGGGGGTGTTTCACAGTTCAAATAAACTGCTCAGCACAGCCTCCAATCCCCCCCCCCATCTGATCAGCATGCAGCCCCACCCAACAACAGTCCCCCATCTGATCAGTGGAGAAACATACCTGTCCTAGCTCCACCAGTGTAACCCCCTCCCCAGTATCCCCCCATCTGACCCCTGCTCCACTCTCCAGGGTTTAGCTGAAGCTCCCCCCTTTGCTCCATGCTCCCCCTCCCCACCCTGATCAGCACAGGATCCCCCATCCTCACCAAATACCAGAGCGCTCTCACTTCATGCACTGCGTCTCCCTGCCCCAGCAGGACCCTGAACCTCAGCAGAGCAAGACCGAGTCCCCTAAACCCAGGGTGGAGAATCCCAGGGCTCTGCTCAGGGTTATTTCTTTAGCAAAAGCTTTGAGTCAGCTCCCCTCCCTTCTCCTACAGACGCAAGCTGCAACACAAAGCCAAGAGTCAGAGCCTGGCAGGTTGCTCAACCCCCAGCACACACCTCCTGCGGCAGGTGGCACTTCCCATTCCAGCCAATCCCCGTGAGCACTTAGGAAAAACACCCTAAAAGGGCAGCAAATCTAAACATGACAAGAAAGGAGCCCCAAAGGAGAGAAGCCAATTCGCCAGCAGTGACACTCTTTGCAGGTTCCAAGAAGCACCCCGTCCCAGACACACCTTGAGACTTTCATGATTGTTTTAAACACCAGTAAATAAACTCACCCTGTGGGGGAGCATCTGTCACAAAGTGAGCCTCTGAATCCGACTGATCCCTGCGTAACACCTTCAAAAGACAAGTCTGGGAGCTTAAATTCATTCTTCTGCTAGACACTAGAAATCACGGACTGAACAGAGACACTGGATTTATGGCTTTTTACAACAGTGGGTAACCCACTAATCCCCTATGACTGCAGAGGCATTAACCAGCCATTCTACCTTGAATGGTCCCTTAGAATATGTGCCAATTACTGATGCTAAACCATCTATTCCACTTTAGCTCGGAGAACCTTTCCTGGGCCTGCAGAAGAGTGCCCTGTGTGGCTGGAAAGCCCGTCTCTTTCATCAACAGAAGTTGGTCCAGTCAATGATATTACCTCACCCACCTTGTCTAATCTTTCAAATATTCGAGTGACTTATTTAAGAGATCCTTTGCCCATTAAGAAACACATTATGCCGAGCGCCATGCAAAAATAAAGAATCTGTGATAATTATGGACACCCAATGCATCCCCCCCTCTTTCCTGACCCTCTAACCTCATGCACAAAGATATTGCCCATGGGCTCCAGTTTTGTAGACAGTGAAAATGAAAACCATAAAGGAGCAATCGCAAGATCTACAATGGTCACCCTCCACTCTCAATAACAGCACTTCCCATAGTGTTAAAACCCACTGAACCTTTGTGCAGGGGCTGCATTGTTTTGGGTTAATGGTAGTTCCCTCCTCTCCATCAAGCTGTTCTTCACAAAAGAAAGGTTCTCCTTCAGCAGAACAGATTCAGATACAATGGTCTGTTACAGAGAATGCCAGACAGAGCTGCCCTCTTTCAAAATGGTGTCCTCCCCTCTTCTCCTCAGTGGGACAGAAGCCATACCTGTCCTCGCTTGGTGGCCATTTTGAGAAGGGCACCTCTCTCTCTTTACTTCCTCAACATGCAGGGACCCACCAACTTCCTTGAGGGATCCTGTGGCCTCAGACCCATCAAGAACAATGCAATATGGAGGCCATTTTAAAAGGGGTCTATTCTTTCTGACAAAGTTTGTTATGAAAAATAGCCATTAATCCTGAATGTCTTTGCAGACGCCACCCATTCAGCCAGATCTACTCAACAGGTAGGCCACAAGGGAAGGAGAACTGGTGTATCTGAGCACACAGGGTAACCGGTAGGGCGGTACCAAAAGCAGGAGGAATTTTGAGGAAGACAGGGTGGGTGAGGGGTAAGAATCTGGAAAGGCTATTTTGCCCTGCTCCGGTCAAACAAAGCAGCTGTAAGTCTACTGCCATAGGCCCATATGCACGGGCTACTTTGTGCTTCAGAGGGAATGAACAGAACAGGTAATCAAGTGAGCCACGCCCTTTCATCCACTCCCAGGTTCTGGCAAACAGAGACCACGGACACTCAGAGCACAGTGTTGCATCCCTGCTCATCCTGGCTAATAGCCATCGATGGACCTATCCTCCATGAACTTACCTAGTTCTTTTTTGAACCCTGTTAGTGTCTTGGCCTTCACAACATCCTCTGGCAACAAGTTTCACAGGTTGACTGGGCGTCATGTGGAAAAAATACTTCCTTGTGTTTGTTTTAGACCTGCTGCCTATAAATTTCATTGAGTGATCCCTAGTTCTTGTGTTATGAGGAGTAAACACTTCCTTATTTACTTTCTGCTCACCAGTCATGATGACTTCAAATTACTCATCTCTTTTCCAAGCTGAAAATCCCAGTCTTCTTAATCTCGCCTCATATGGAAGCTGTTCCATGCCCCATATCATTTCCATTGCCCTTCTCTGTACCTTTTCCAATTCCAGTATATCTTTTTTGAGCTGAGGCAACCAGACCTTCACGCGGTATTCAAGATATGGGCGTACCACAAATTTAGATAGAGACATTATGATATTTTCTGTCTTGTTCTCCATCCCTTTCCTAATGGTTCCTAACAGTCTGTTAGCTTTTTCTGACTGCTGCTGCAAATCAAGCAGATGTTTTCAGTGACACCATGCTGCTGTTACGTCTGGGGGGATTCTGCGCCCCTGCAGGGGCACATAATTCATTTGGTCTGCCCATTCATTTTTCTGTGCCCCCCATGCAGAAAAATACAACAAGTAAATAATCAGCCTCTTCCCTGGGAGCCCAGGCAGTGAATCTGTTCCAGTGTGTCTGGAGGATCAGCCAGACACACGCGTGTGCCTAAGTGAGTTCTGTTGGAGGGAGAGGGCATCTTTTTTTATGCAAGAGGCAGGCTAGAGGCACAAATAGCAGCCCTGCCTGAGTTAATTGATTCATTCACCAAGGCACTAGCTGCCTGCCTCCCTGAAGTAACATTGTTAAAGTTGCTTATGATGGTTAATTGATCACATTCTCTGCAGCCTGACTATTATGTTAGTGTTGTTCACATTTCTATTGTTTTTCAACTGTTCTCATTCTAGGTCAATTCCCCCAGAAACAAAGTTTTAAAGCATAAAACTGTGAAAGTTTTAAGGCCCCTACATTGCCAGAGTGATTTAAAAAGCACATTATAAATGACAGTAAGGGAATCCTGAGCTAGGAAGAGCTGTGTGCTGTCTCACTTTCTTCCTGTGCCAAAGAGAGGTTGGTTCTCACTGGCTGGAAATCATTAAAACATGCTGACTTGCCTTTACACTAAATTTGGTGTGTGTGCGTGGGGGGGTTGTTTTATTTGCTAGCCAGGAGAATACAGTATCTCTCAACACATTTATTTAAGCAATTATATAGCTTATGTTTGTACAGATTCTTAATTTTTATATTTCTATTATGTTAGAAAGTGGTGAGTGATGTTTTTCTTACTTACTAAACAATAATGATTTGCGGCAAGCTCTGTTTAGATCAGGGGTCTCAAACATGCGGCCCGCGGAGCTCTTCCCTGCGGCCCGCGGAGCTCCCCAGAGCCGCCCAGAGGGGGGGGCAAAAGGGGCAATTTGCCCCGGGCCCCGGGCTCCGCAGGGGCCCCCCCAAGAGAAAAGCGGAGGCTCCCGCCTCCGCCCCTCTCCTGGAGCCTCAGCGCATCAAGCGCCGAGTCTCCGCCGGGGCCTCTGAGCCCCGCTCCGCTCAGAGCCGCGTGGGGAGGGGGCGAGGCTGGGAGCTCCAACAGGGCCTGAGCCCCGCCCCGCTCAGAGTCGCGTGGGGAGGGGGCGGGGCTGGGAGCTCTGGGCTGAGCGCTGCGCTCGGCATGGAGCTCACAGCCCCGCCCCCTCACCACGCGGCTCTGAGCGGGACGAAGCTCAGGCCTCGCCGGAGACGCGCTCGGGTAAGGGGGGGGGGAAGCGGGACCCGCCGGGGCCGGGCCGGGGGGTGGGGGAGGGAAGCGAAGCGGGACCCGCCGGGGCCGGGCCGGGGGAAGGGAAGCGAAGCGGGACCCGCCGGGGCCGGGGCCGGGCCGGGGGGTGGGGGAGGGAAGCGAGACCCGCCGGGGCCAGGGTGGGAAGCGGGACCGGCTGGGGTGGGGAAAAGAGGGACCCGCCGCCGCCGAAGCGCAGCCCGGTCTTCGGCGGCGGGGGGCCCCTTCCGTTCCGGGACCCGCCGCCTAAGTGCCCCAAAGACCCGCGGCGGGGACCCCCCCCCCCCCGCCGCAGGTCTTCGGGGCACTTTGGCGGCGGGTCCCGGAACGGAAGGGGCCCCCCGCCGCCGAAGACCCCGGGCCCCCGGAATCCTTTGGGCGGCCCTGGAGCTTCCCCAGTTACTTCCTGTCACCGCCAAACTCCCCTCACCCCCGCCCCCCTCCCCGAGTTATTTTCTGTTACTAAGCTCCCCGCGCGCTGCTCCCCAATGTTTGGGGCCGGGTCTCTCCCCTGGCCCCACCTGCCACCCCCACGCACCTCCCCCCAGTGTCTCCCGGCCCCCACTTGCTGCCCCCTCACCGCCCGGGAGCCTGCCCGAGAGCTCACGCTGACTCTACTCCTCTGCTATGCCAGCTTCCGGCATCACCTGCTGCCGCAGGGTCCTAGAGCCCCCCTGCACTACGGCCAGGGCAGGCTGCCCTTCCCCTGCCCTTCTGCCCTAGTCCTGAGACAGAGACAAGGCAGGGGCGGGGCCTCATGGAAGGGGTGGATTGGGGGTGGGGCCAGGGACAGCAAGGGGCGTGTCAGTGATGCGGCCCTCGGGCCAATGCATTAGTCCTCATGCGGCCCTCGGGGTCATTTGAGTTTGAGACCCCTGGTTTAGATGGAAAAAATCAAATTCAATTATAAATGCACCAAATTTTTTAAAAAAAATTAGTTAAATAAAAACTACCTTAAATGTGCTGGATATATAAGAAACATTATCTAAAGCTGATTTGTTAAACAAAGTATTCTCTATAGTCAGGGGCGACGCGTGGGGGGCCCGGGGGCCCTCACTGACCTGCCCTGGCAGTGGCCCCCACTGGCCCCTCCCCTTTTCTGGCACCATCCCCCAGTAGCAGCACTCCCATTTATACCAGTTGCCTGTGCCTAGAGTTAATGAATTAAGCTGATTGTTTCTGGTCACTGTGTCCTTCAAGATTTTTAGGACTAGGAGCTCTCATCCTGTTACAGCTAGTTATTAGTCATGGATTGGAAGAAAGAAAACGTAGAAAAGCTTGTTTATCCAACTAGGAATGAGCTAGTCAATGAACTGAACTATTTAAATAAACTGAAATGAAGAAAATATTCTCTCTGCAACAGAGGCTACTGCTGTTAAAAGCTGGTTTATCATTTCAGCAAACTCTGGTTCCAGGTGCTTAGCCAGTGCCTTCCACCAGTTCAGTGGTTTGCCTTTATTTAAGCCTTTGCAGAAGACAAGTTCTGCTTAATTCTTTTTAATTATAGTACACCTCTACCCCGATATAATGCAACCCGACATAATGCAACCCGACATAACACGAATTTGGATATAACGCAGGGGGGTGGGGCTGTGCACTCCGGCAGATCAAAGCAAGTTCAATATAACACTGTTTCACCTATAACGCGGTAAGATTTTTTGGCTCCCAAGGACAGCGTTGTATTGGGGTAGAGGTGTATGTTTAGGTTCTAACTCAGGTTGTCAATTTCAATTTTAACTTTAAATAGGTTTATTTTTTAAAAGAAAACCTGTATTTACAACAAACATTTGATTTTGCTTTTAAAAACCGATTTCTATCCATCCCATTTTAGAGACATTAAATGTTTTCACTTCTTCCATCCTCATTATAGCACTAAAGAGCAGAGTTAAGGTTTCTTGAGGAAGGAGAATCTTTCTGTTATTAAAATAGTGAGGGGGGTAATGAGCATTAATCCTAAAAAGACATGTATATTCAACAGTAGCCTGTACACAAGATGGCAATGATCTAATAACACAGGAAAAGTTCAAAGAATCTAATGAGGCAGAGTTTGGACACCCAAACCTTAACACATTTAGATTCCTTTCAAGTGTAACCATAATGGTAAATTCCTTAGATTTATAAATTCCTTTTGAGATAATTACAACATCCCTGCAATGTTGTTTATCCTCAATTACTCCTTGCAGAGGAGGAAGTTGAGACCAGTTTTCTGCCTATGCTAATTGATTTTTCATTCATGTTTCTTTCCCTGCTGTGTACCAGGGCAACATTTTAGTTACGTGATTGACAGGCCCAAGGGTGCTAGGTGCTGTACAAAGGGCTGCCCCAATTAGAGTGTACTCTGGTGGCAAGCCATGGCACAATCAGCGGGCCTACCTCATTTCCTACTCTCAGGTAACCCAAGGAATCTTGGACAGGCTCTTGTCCCAACAGTACCCCTTCCTCGGGAACACTTTGTGCAAATAGTCCAAAACCTAAATCCCAACACACAGTCCATTTATCACTGCAGTGCAAGCAGTCATTGAAATCCCAGGATATCTCGTCCCTTGACACCCTACATACCACACGTCTGCCACACCTGGACTCTGTCAGTCCTCTTCTAGCCAGATAGTCACCCCAGCCCTTCCAGCTGGAGTGCAACCCCACTCCTCCCCTGCTCCCCGACTCTCTGCTGAGAGAGCGTCTTTACTAGGGGACAAGTATCAGAGGGGTAGCCGTGTTAGTCTGGTTCTGTAGAAGCAGCAAACCGCATCTGCTCTAACCCCGCAGACAGAGACCAACACCTAGAAAATCTCCACCAAGCATTCTCAAGACTACAGTACCCGCACGAGGAAATAAAGAAACAGATCAACAGAGCCAGACGTGTACCCAGAAGCCTCCTACTGCAAGACAAGCCCAAGAAAGAAACCAACAGGACTCCACTGGCCATCACATACAGTCCCCAGCTCAAACCCCTCCAACGCATCATCAGGGATCTACAGCCCATCCTGGACAATGATCCCACACTTTCACAGGCCTTGGGTGGCAGGCCAGTCCTCGCCCACAGACAACCTGCCAACCTGAAGCATATTCTCACCAGCAACTGCACACCACACCATAGTAACTCCAGCTCAGGAACCAACCCATGCAACAAACCTCGATGCCAACTCTGCCCACATATCTACACCAGCAATACCATCACAGGACCTAACCAGATCAGCCACACCATCACCGGTTCATTCACCTGCACGTCCACCAATGTAATATACGCCATCATATGCCAGCAATGCCCCTCTGCTATGTACATCGGCCAAACTGGACAGTCTCTAAGGAAAAGGATAAATGGACACAAATCAGACATTAGGAATGGCAATATACAAAAACCTGTAGGAGAACACTTCAACCTCCCTGGCCACACAATAGCAGACCTTAAGGTGGCCATCCTGCAGCAAAAAAACTTTAGAACCAGACTTCAAAGAGAAACTGCTGAGCTCCAGTTCATCTGCAAATTTGACACCATCAGCTCAGGACTAAACAAAGACTATGAATGGCTTGCCAACTACAGAACCAGTTTCTCCTCCCTTGGTTTTCACACCTCAACTGCTAGAACAGGGCCTCATCCTCCCTGATTGATCTAACCTCGTTATCTCTAGCTTGCTTCTTGCTTGCTTATAATTACCTGCCCCTGGAAATTTCCACTACTTGCATCCGAAGAAGTGGGTATTCACCCACGAAAGCTCATGCTGCAAAAACGTCTGTTAGTCTATAAGGTGCCACAGGATTCTTTGCTGCTTTTACTAGGGGAGCGTGAAGTCCCTCACTCCCCCAGCCCTCTCCCAATTCTCCCGAGTCCAGCTCTCCAATGTGAAGACATCAGCGAGTCCCTCTACTGCTCCCGTGTTTTCAGCTCTTGGCTCTGAAGCAGCAGGCAACTCCCTCTGCTGCTTTTCTGCCTTCAGTCCTCTCCAACCCTGCTTGCTGCTCCTGTACCTTCAGCCTTCCCCCAGGAACGAATGCGCCAAAGCACCCCTCCCGCCCCAGGTCTGTCGCCCTCTGAGTCCCCCTGGTCCTGTATAACCCCAGGTGCTGCCCTGGGTTTTCAACTGGCCAGATGGGACTTCGTTCCCTGGGACCTGACACCCTGCGACACACACTGATGCATGATTGGGGCCTTTAGGTGTTCCCCCAATACAAATGAAGAATAAATAGCAGCCTGCACTACACTGACAGAGATTACCGTGAACTGCAGGTTAATATCACTGGTGCTTAACAAGATGTAGAGGATGAAAATGCACATTCCTGGGTCTGTTTTTAGATCCTGCTGTTGGTGGCGTTCAAGTAGAGCTGGCCGAAAGTCTGTTATTTTTAAATGGAAAATGGCCTTTTCCGATTAAAAAATGTTTTCACCATGTGCTGAATTTCAGCAACAGTTTTGGGGATTTATCCTAATAGCAAAACCCAAACGCTTCTGCTTCTGATAATCAAGTGCCAATAATTCCTTGGGTTTAAGCAACAAAAGTTTTTGGATGAAACCCGCCTCAACAAATTGAAGAAATTGGGCAACATTCCCCCCGGCCCATTTGTTAACATTTTTCATGAGGGGGGAAAAAGTTTCCATTGAAGTGCTGGTGAGAGGGAGCCCAGTATCACATTCAGCATCAGATAGGGACTATACCAGTGATACTCAGACCTCAGCAGTTCAGGAACCAAATTACCCACAACAGCCACAGTCATGTGAATCCATTGTTTCACTTGCTAGTCATATTTACACAGTATGTCAGGGGAAAGATTTAATTACTCTCCCAGCAAGTAAGTTAATATCAGGGCTGCCACACAGGCTGGACACGAGGCGAGGTGTACAGAGAGAGAGAGATGGAAACTACGCCCCAGTGCCCTGCACAGAGCCGCTCCCCTCCTGCAGCAACACCTGCATCGTCTGCTCCTGTGAGATTGCCGGCTGGGGACTGCACCTCTCTCCCTTGGGCCCCCGCACCGGTCTCAGTGCCCCTGGCGCAAGCCTGCTGCTGCAGCCGCTCTTCCAGCCGGGCACAGGTAGGGCGAGTGTGATGTGCTGCCCTTTCTCTGCCCTGGGGGCGGAGGCTGGCTGCTCACCTTGCCACACGCCCTTGGGACAGGCGCTAAGGCAGAGGAGCAATGGCTGTGAGGGCTCCACAGGGCTCTCTCCCAGTCCCAGCTGATGTGCCTGTGGGATCCCCCTGGGGGTGGGGGGAAGTGGGGGTGCTGGCCTGCCCACCCTACAGCAGGCATATAGTGTCCTCCCTCTGTGGGGCTGCTTTAATTCACCCTCACACAGCTAAAACCAGTGGGAGAGCATTTTAATCTCCCTGGACACAAAGTAGCAGACTTCAAAGTTTCCACACTTCAAAAAAAATAAAAAGAAAAAAAAAAACTTCAAAAACAGACTTCTGCCTGAAACTGCTGAGCTGGAATTCATTTGCCAGTTTGAGCCACACACTTGGCCTGAATAAAGACTGGGAATGGCTGGCTCACTACAAAAGGTTCTCTCTATTTTGGTATTCACAGCTTCTCATCAACTCTTGGGAATGCCCCCCAGGGCATGAATTGCCCTGTTAGGACTGGTTGTCTCCACATAGTAATGCTTCACACCCATCTTTGCAGGTATAGATTTATTCACCTGCCCAACGGCAGCTTGCACTTCTGCATCCGAAGAAGTGTGCTGGAGCCCACAAAAGCTTATGCTCTAATACACTTGTTAGTCTGTTTCAGGAAAAACAACAAGGAGGCTTGTGGCACCTTAAACAGACTAACACAGCAACCCTGCTGAAATATGGTGCACTATGGCGAGAGGAAGTGAGGCTAGCACCAGCTTAGTTGAATCGGTCAATATGGGGGTCCCCCTCTTGTAGATGGATTTAACCCCCTTTCCCCCCCACTCTAAGCTTCCCTGTTCATTTCCCACTCCTGACACAGCAAAACCAAGTACTGATTTTGCCCCAGATCCTTAAGTGGCCCCCTTAAGAACTGAACTCACAACCCTGGGTTTAGTAGGCTAATGCTCAAACCACTGAGCTATCCTAAATTTGATTAATTACACACACACACACACGTTGGTTTTGGGGATTTTAAATGAGCGTTTAGGACCCATGCAGTGCAAATGCAACAGAGCCCTGCAGAAACAGGCAAAGTTCTGCTTTCACATTGTATGTCACTGAGTTTTTATAAGCCCCGGAGCACATTAACATGTGGCTTGGAGTTTGCAGACAGACTCGTGCTTCAAAGAACTTGCAAATAAGGTCTTTATCCCACGAAACACCTAGCAGCGCCCCGCACCAAACCCAGTGCTGCTTCCTACGGGAGTACTCTTAGGCTTAGAGGGAACTATCTGCAGACCACCGCGGACCACAGTTTGAGACTCTCTGAGCTAGAGCTCAAGACCCCAAGGAAGGGATTGGCTTCATACTCCTCTAGACCAGCCCACAGGAGCATAGCTTGGAAATCCTGCTTTCTCCTCTCAACAAACCGCTAACCCTTGCACGCCAGGCTGGTCTCATCCTCTGTTTCCTGACAGCCCTGGCAAGAATCGTCTTTTTCTTAGCACGGGTGTCTGTTTACTGGGAACTCACCAAGCAAAACATAGTGCTCGGAGCCCGCGCACAGCTCGTCTGTGAGTTCATGCTATGCAGAGCAGGCTACCAAACATCCAGGATGGACTGGTGCGCGCTCCCACATTCAAAGTTAAAAAAAATCAAGGCACTCCGAAGGGTGGATGGCTTTAGACTTAAAAGCATAAGATTCTCTAGAGTAAACCATTCACCTCCAGGAGAAACAAAACATTTTCTCTCTCTTTTGGGGGGAAAGGAAGTACAGAAAAGGAGTTCTGTGCACTTCACTGCCGGTAAGCTGGAAAACACAGCTGCTTTCCTGTGCCTCACTGCAAGGTCCCAAGGCAGTTTCTCCTACCAGCAGAGGTTTTGCCTGCGTGTCCTTAGCCGGTGTCCCCAGCCCGGCCCAGCTAACGCTGGTCTGTCCGTCTGCCGCTGCGCTCTACCCCAGAGGTAACCGCTTTTCAATGCTGCCGCAGGACAGACACTTCGCAAAGGGGCTGAGAGAGTCCTTCTAGCGAGCAAGGTGTTAGCGAGAGACTCGGCGAGGTGCAGCATTAGGAGGATCCTGCCACCGTATATCCCACCGAGCTTTAGCTCTTTAAAAACCCCAGCGCTGTGCAGGCTCGTGAGTTCGTGTGTCAGGGGCTTGGAAACGCCGTGAACGCTTCTCGCTGGAACTCGCTGCGCTCCAGGCCCAGGGACACCAGAGGAAGCCCGCTCGGGGCGGCCCAGCGATGGCTTACCAAGCCCGCGTCTCTTACCTTCGCCGCCCTGGGGGATCAGCGCAGCTCCGGGCACGGGGCACCCGAAACCCGAGCGGCGAGCACGGCCGCCTCGCAAGCCCGTGGCCCCCGCGCGGCAGTGGTGCCCTCGCAGGCCTGGCCCCAGGAACAGCACCACCATAATCTGCCCGCGAGTCCTGCCCGGCGCCGGGAGCGATCGCAGCCTGCCCGGGGCGGCGCGGCGCGCTGGAACCGGACTGCGCTGGTTGCGCTCATCGCTCGCACTTTTATAGCGCGGCTCCGCCCCCCGGGCGGCTCCTCCCTCCCGGGATCAAGACACAGAAAACACGTGTCCCCGCCGCTGGCCGCTCACTTTCACTTTCCACCCGCGCCAGGCGGCTGCGGGGCGCGCAGGATCACCCAGCCTCTTGCTCCGTAATAAAGGTTTGGGGGGCTCGCCTCCCCCCCCCCCCTTTGCCTCGCGGCTCTGGGCAAACAGGGGTATCAGTCGCCAGTAAGAGGTGGCTACAATCATGTTGGGGAAACTGAGGCAGGAGGAAAGGCTGGAGGGACGGTCATGCCCCACAGCACCAGAGACAGGTAACAGAGATGTGTAGTGACGCGAGAGCCAGGCAGCTGGTGCAGGCTATGAATTTACTGGGGCGAACACAGGAGCAGAAGCCAAGAAAAAAAGAGCAACAAGCTGGGTGGAACTGCTAGTGTAAGGGCAGAGGGCACCTCAAAGGTCGTTGGTCAACATGGATGCCCTGGAGATTAGCACTGTCCGTTATTTATTTAATTAATTATTAATAAAAGTAACGTGTTAAATGCCATCCCAAAAGCTGAGTCAATCAGGCACTATGGGTATAATAAAGAATACAATGGCAAACCTGGGGTAGGTTTCTCCGACTCCAATAGGAGATTTGGAAATCCTCTTTGAAACCTTGCTTTAGCGATTTGTCCTAAACGATGCCAAAAGTATGTCTGTTCCCTGAGCAGGCTCGGCTGAACTTGAGTTCACCCTGAGCAGGAGCTTTTTAAAGTTACTAAACAGCACCTGTTTAAATGGCAAGGATACCTTTGTTTATTTCAAACCTGACCATGTTGGAAATGCCAGCACAGACGCTGAGCTAGCCAATTGTAAGCTTTCATGAAAGCAAGGAGAACACAAGCAGTTGACTGCCATCCCTGCAGGCTACAACTTGTTTCTCCCATATGTTTTGTGGCTTTGTACATTGAGAGGTAGAAATTATGGAGACACCAGTCCTCTAGTTATGCTGAAGATTTGGGTTGAGTTTTGCACTTAAAGCAGAGTTTTAACATCTTTGATTTGTATGAAAATTACAGCACATCCTCCACAAAATAAAGCACTTACTCTATGAGCATACAGTGATCTTTCATGCCTGCAGAGTGCACATGCTTTGGGATGTATGCGATGGATGACAGAGGGGCCTGGTGTTCTGAGGTGGCTGTTGGGAGCATTTACAGGACTGAGATTTTTTTCCCCTTAGTGGTAGCTGTGGTCTTCTGGGACCGTACAAAAGTCTGTTTTCTGTCTGACAGAAGGGTGCTGGTATCACCCGTGAATTCCTAGTCTGAGATCAATTTAAGGGAATGTGTTTTCCACTTGTTCTTGAGTGTAAACTTTCCTTTCAAAGTCCTTCCCCATCACAGGCAGGACTAACATGATGGTGATGTCATGGCTTGCAAAGAATTCAGTGTTAAGTTTGTAGATTCACACTGTGGTATTTAGACTTTGATCTTCAAAGGCATTTAGGCACCGAACTCCACCTGAAATAATTATCTTTGAGGATCTGGGTCTTAGTTACCTAAAGAGGCTCCCAGTGGTTTTGTTCCATATTTGGATGTCAGATATAACAAACCAAGTCAGTATGAATTGTATGTACTGTAATCAAATACACAAATCATCCTCTTCCAAAGAATTTCTGAGCAATTGAGCTTCATGTTTGCTTTTTGTGAATATTCATGCTAGTGAAGCTCAAGTGTGTGAATACTTGTGGAAAGTGAATACAAAAGTATCAGGAACATGGTGAAGTGAAATTTTCTTTTGAATTTGAATATATGTTAGTAGAAATTGGTTTGCATTGTTTTCTTAGCTGCAGTGAGCACCCTCATCACAACTGAGCTGATCTATTGGGTGACTGTGGCTGAGGATGATCTTTTATTTGTATTATGGTTGCATCTAGAGTCCCCAGCCAGTATTGGAACCCCACTGTGCTAAGTGCTCTATGAACCTATATAGGAAGACATGGTCCCTGCCCCAAAGAGCTAACAATCTAATTAGACCAGGCAGACCAAGGACGTGAGGGCAAAGAGATGTGAAGTGACTTGCCCAGCGCCAGGGTCATACAAAAGGTCAGTAGTAGAGCTCAGCTCTCCTGAGTCGTAGCCAATGCCATATCCACATAGCCATGGAGCTGGAGTGTTGCGTCTCATTTCTCCTCGGGTATGGGGCTGCTTTTGCATTACAGCCATCAAGCAGTGTAAGAGGAAAATGTTACAAGCATCTTCCAATTGCTCTAAAAGCTACATGCGGCTAGCTATAGGCAAACAAGGTCAGGTGAGAGGAAGAGGACAGCTGCTTAGCTGCTGTGTGGTTTTTCTGCTGCACACTGCAGGGGAAAAATCCCTGGTGTCCGTGTGTAGGTACATCATCAGGCACTGGGTAGAACAGCAGGCAAAGGTCTCTCCAGGAGGGAAACAAGCAGGACTGCCCAAAAAGGTAATCCGGTCTCGTGGCTCAGCAGGAGGGGATGTGGAGGTCACAGCCGGTAGCTGTGGGTCAGAGCTGGGTGAGGCTCAAAGAAACAACAGAACTGCGGTCACTCAAGTGGGAGGAAGTGACATGAGTGAGTGTACAGGCTTGGACATGGTGAAAGCTATAGAGAGCTGCTTCCTGAGAAGGTTGGCAGCAACCTTAGGTGATCACAGCCATACCCCAATAGCCTCGAGGGAAGGTAGTCAGAGACCCTGTTGTGCCCTCCGAATACTTGACGATACTCTCCTATGTGACAGCCTGTGGTGGATATTCATTTTGTGAAGAGCTATTCAAACTGGATGGAGATTATTCCTTCCTGACAAAGTGTTGTAGGGGGACTATTCCACTCTGGATGGCAGAAACATTACAAAATGGGTAGTGTGGCCACAGAGATGGTCATGCCACCTCACCCTATACTCTTTAGAATTCCTGGGGATCCTGATTCTTTTAATCACCCCTGCCCCGCAAGATCCCTCCATCATTTCTCCTTCCTTGGTTCCATCTCCTCTTCCCCCACTCACTCTTTCCCTCTCACAGAAGGTGACCAGATAGTTAAAATGAAAAGCAGACTACCAGAATCTTCTTGTTGGAAAAAGGAGTAGAGAAGATGCTCATGAGAGGGTTTGGCCTGCTGGAGTGGACAAGGTCACCACAGTTAGTAGTCGCCTTAGGGCCTGAAGCATAACAGTGTATAGCTTTGAAACATTTTGGCTGTTTTTTTCAGAGCCTAAGGGAGGGAGATGCCCAAGTCTCTTTGAATCCCAGGGGCTAATTCACATAACACAGGCTCCCCTTTCATCCTGCCAAATGTCACTGTGGCTAGCCTCATTATCCATAGATACATCTAATCTTTCTTCAAATCTTCCTAAACCCTTCGCTTCAACAGGCAAGACACCACGCAGTGGCTGTGGTGTGTTATTAAATGATGTGTACGTCCCCTGAGCTTTATATAAGGGCAAGACTGATGTATACACAAATCAGTGACTGAAAACTGACAGCCTGGAAACAGACAGTAGAAAAGCAGGACATTTGAGGTTCTGATAAAACTATTTTTTTAAGCTGGAAAAAGTTTTGGAACGCAGACAAAGGGTCCCTCAAATATCCTCAACTCTGCCCCTGTGTGTGTACCACCTAAACGATCACAGACGATCTTCCAGTTCAAGGGCTCAGGGAACCACACAGTAGTTAACATGCTACAATTTTCTAGCGTGGAGAAAGCCTAACACTTTATATCACAGCAGAGACCCATGGAGTTCCCTTCCCAGTATAATTCCCTTGCACCAACCACTGGGAGTTTCACAACCAGTTTAATCTTTTATCATGCAGGGGCCAGACTTCCGGCAACTCTGGACATCTTAAATCTAAATACTCGTGGGATTCAGTTACACAAACCCTGCTCTGTAAACCACAGGGGATACTGGGAAAGAGGCCTCCAGCAGATGCCGGATGGAGATTTCTTAAAGTTCACGGGCAAGCTACCAATGTAGAAACAGTTAAAGATGTACTTGGGCAACAGGGATCGTGGCCAAATCACCCAGACACTTGGGGATGCAGATGTCAGTTCGCTGAGATGTTTGTCGTCAATAGACTCCTAGACTTTAAGGCCAGAAGGGACCCATAAATCTACTTGACATTGGTAAGACGAGGGATGGTGACTGATAGGACTGACCAGTGTTCGTGAGTGACATTACGACAGTCCACCTGAAATTGTCAGAGTTACTTGAGTACTTCACGACATGCTTGTCAGGTCAGGACTCAAACTCCCAACTGTACTGTGAAGCCCTGACTTGGGCAGCTGTTGGATGTGCCAGGGAGTAAACATCAGACATTCCAAGCAGGGCCGACACTTCCACTAGGCGACCCTAGGCAGAAATCTGGCGGTGGGGGGGTCCTTCCGCTCCGGGTCTTCGGGGGAAATTCAGCAGCGGGTCCTTCACTCGCTCCGGGACCCGCCGCCAAAGTGCCCCGAGGACGCGGAGCGGAAGGACCCCTGCCGCCGAATGCTCAGAGGACACTGCCACCTAGGGCAGCCAGAACCCTGGCGCCACTCCTGATTCCAAGTCATATTTGAGGAAGACAACGGTTTAATTTCTCTCTCACAGACCAAGGCTAAGAGCTCCCCTCCCTATTTACCCTTAATGCACCCTAGGGTAAAAATCCCCCCTTCCCGCCCTGTATCCCCCAACACTCCCCCACGCCAGGGTGGGGAAATAATCCTCTCACAGCCAACTGAGATCCCCACAAGATCCTTTTTCTACCCAGGAACACATTGAAAAGGGGGGCAGTGGAAACAGCAACCAAATCCCCCCTCCCACAGTCCCTCAGGGTAGGGGCTGGAGGAGAAACAGAGAAGGAGAGAGGGGAAAGGGGCTGAGGAGAAAGAGAAAAGAGACAGGTCAATGGGGGAGGGGACCCCAGGAAAGGCAGATGGATGAAGTTTCTCTGCAGTGGCATTTGCGGTGAGGTGTGAGACAGGATATCCCTACCCCCGGGCAGGGCTGAGGGATCTGCAGCGAAAGGGTTGTAGATGGGGTTAGAGGGGGGCAGGGGGAGGCTGTTTCACTCCATCCCAGCTCTGGTGCAGCAGGGACAGTCGTTTTATTTCTCTCTCCCCCCCTTGGAAAGACTTTTCCACCCTTGGGGGGAATGGGAAGGGGAATAAAAACCAAACGATGCAGCAGCAGCTGTAGCGGAAGATGACTCAGCCCAGACCCCTCCCATCCCTGGAGCGGGGCCACAAGGAGCCGGGGCAGGAGCAGCAGCAGGGGCCTGCACGCTGCGTCCCCACCGCCTGCACCCATGTCCCTCTTCGAGCCTCCCTGACTCAGCAGCCTTGCAGGGCAGGACTCAAAGTGGCTGCTGGAACTGCTGAGCCCTGGGGCCCCTGTGCTGCTCCGGGCACAGAGCCAGACCCAGCCCGTGTTCCTGTAAGGCTGCACATGCCCCAGGGATGGGCGCGTAAGAGCTGGGCTGGCTGCACAGACATGGAGAGAGAGATGTGAGAGCGCACTCAGGGGAGGGAGAGTGGGAAGGAGGAAGCGTCCCCAGGCCACTGCTCGCTGTGTACTCCCCCCCTCGCCCCCAGGAAATTCCTACCCTAATTATCTGTTCTCTCCCCTGCTGCACATGGGGCCCTCCATTTCTCCTTCAGCCCTTCGCCCCAGCTCAGACACCGATCACCCCCCTAATGCTCCACACGCCCCCCTTGCTCACAGGACCTAGCGCCGACTAGAAACCGGACCAATCCAGCTGTGACAACATCTGCAAATGCACCACACAATCCTGATGCAGAGCATTCCCTGCTTTTCCAGTTCTGGTTTCCCCTCCCCACTGCCTAGGCTCTGCCGATGCCCCTCAATCCCAAGCCGCACCCACCCCACCCTACCCCCTCGCCCGGCACCCTCCTAGTCAGTTCCTGAGACCTTCCCACAGCTTTGCTGATGCATATTGACCCTGATGTGTACCATCCCCTACAATTCCAGTTCTACCTTCTGACCTTCTCCCTGGACACCACCACCGAGCTCTGTCGAGGCACCTGTCTGGGTTTGCCCCACACCAGTACTTCCGAGGGGAGCAGCCCCCTCTGAAATGCAATGATAAGTTTGCCTCTCCTTACTTATCCCCGGAAGAGAAGGCCTGCAGGAGCTGCAGCATCTTTCCACCCTTCCATAGAGAAGTACAGAAATTCAAACTATCCTAGGACTCTGTGGGCCATCAGTTCTTGAGCAGAACCACCCATAGTACTATATGCAGCTACTGTGACAGGCGGGTCTAGGCCTGCCCAAAGCTACAGGCCCGTCCCCTCAACCAAGGGGGAGGAGCCAATTGGACCCTGGCCACCACTGAATACTGGGGACAACAAAGGAAAAAACAGGGATGGGAGCGCTGTCAAAGGTTGAAAATCAGGGATCCGGAGGGGGACACCAAGCAGAGAACCCCCGACAGCCCCCACCGCTCCTCAAAGATGTCTAAGGAGTCAGCGGGCACTGCCCAGAGGAACTCTGCCTGGAGTCATGATTGTGCAACGGACTGGAAATAGGCCCCACAGTCCCAGAGCAAACCCTGTCCAGCTTCCTCCTCCTCCTGGTGTGATGGATGGCCGTCTTGGCCAGTGCCAGGAGGTGGCTGAAGAGGAGATCTCGCAGCTTTGTGGGGCTAGAGATGGGGTCTGCACAGATCAGAAGGTGACGGGAGAAGTGCTACCTGAACCACAGTAAGAGGTTCTGGAGGAGTCGGAAGAAGAACTGCAACCTGACACACCCTACATTGGTGTGCGCCAGGGTCTCCCTCTCGCTGCAGAAGGGACAGGTGTCGGGGGAGTTCGTGAACCACGCCCGGTACATGCCCGGGCTCACGGATCCATGGAGGAGCTGCCAACTAAAATCCCTGGTGAGTAGAACCGTCCTTAGTGAGGAATCAACAGGGCTCTCCCCACATGGAATAATTTGCAAGTTTGCAAGAGAGTGGAAGTTAAGCGAGAAGGGCAGAGGAGAGTATCAGACTGCTTACAACTGGGGCTGGGGCAGAAAATGGTGGGGCTGCTCATTTTTCTTTTACGTTTTGATTTTTTTTTGTTATTTACCTCAAAGCCGAATGAACGTTTGGAAAAAGGAAGCAGTCGTAGGAGATGTGACACTTCCATTAAGGTGTGAGAGCTGTTGTGGCTACTGGGCCTACCAAGTGTACCCCTATTGTGAGCGGCACCATAAAAAAAACATGTGAAAGTTCGTAAGATGTTACAATAACCAAGAAAAATAGGGTCAAGTTGCTTATGACACTGAATGTTGTCACGAGTGCAAGAGAACCAGAAAAAAAAAAAAGCTGGATTAGTCTAAACTGAAAAGGCCACATTAATAAAATCCAAGGGCTGCTAAAATTATGTGTGGTAAAAACAGACGTGGAACCAGAAATTAATGGACCAAAATGAGTGTGACGGATATTAGGCCTAACTGGCAGACAAAATAAGGAGGGGGATGAACTATGATGCTCACTTTCCTGGTTTTGGGGTTTCTTTAAAAGAGACTTTGGAGGAAACAAAAACAAAAACGAACAAACAAACGACATGATCAATTCACTTCTGCTCTCCCTCTCATCCTCGGTCCTGCCTTGCATCACAGCTCATCCCCCGAACTGCCAGCACTGCCACTCATCTTGACTCACCTAAAGGAATTTCGGCCTGAGAGGAAGGCCGGCCGGCTGGCCATAATCTTGTTCAAGGAACTTTGTTTTCATCTGTGAGTGCTGAAAGTCATCACATTATCATGTCACGCAGCCCTCAGCCCCCCAGTGGGGATATCCAACTTCCCGCACTGCAGAGGTATGCAAGATCCTGCACCGTTTTCCCTTCCTTTGTTGTGTTATTTTATGCCACCCTCCTTTTCTTACCTTCTATCCTCTCTCTCACTCTCTTGGTTTTTCACTGAATCCTGAAGTCAACCACACTGGATTCATCCACACCTACCTGGTCTAAAACAAACCAACCAACCAGCCCCAAGCAAACAGCATTCCTGACCAAATCGTAAACCACGATCCAAGCAGCGAGAGTTGTGGTTGACTTGCCAGCCAGCCACAAACACCCATTCCTAATTAACCAACCTCTGCTTGTTACAAACAGGATACATAAATACCCTCCACATATCGCCGCCAATGTCTTTAACCTAGCAGAGAAATGCATAACAAGAACCAGTGGCTACAAGTTAAAGCCATCCAAAAATTCAGGCCCTGGCAGACAAAAGAGACCTGGGAAAATTCATGTTGGGACGGGAGGAGAGAGGAGGTGTATTTATGATCAGGGAAGGAAGGAGGACTAGGGATTTAGGGGATCTGGCAGCGGAAGAGCAGAAGGGAGTGTGAAGAAGGGAGAGGGAGGTAAACTTGGTAGGAGGGAAATGGAGAAAAAACAGAATTGGGAGGGAAGAAGAGATGGGGGGTGTAGTCAGTCAGGAGCAAGAAAAAACACTGGGCTTGGTTCCCCATTGCCCTGCCACTTGTGTGGTCATTTCTGTCTGAGCAAAGTGGGTGTCAAACAGCACTACAAACGCTTTGGATCAGGCCCTATAAATCTGAATGACTCTTCCCTCAATACCCTGCAACAGACGTCGATAGACAAAGTCCCACGCATTTTCTTTCCACGTTTTCCACAGGCTTCAAGCAGGTAGGAGTTTCTCGGCTGGTGCCAGTGCTCTTGGGATGGGGGAGGAGGCGCAGAAAGCCAATGGTGATTCTCAGCTGTTCTCCTGTCCCTGATTACTGGGGGCTCCTTGAATCGAAGCACTCGGCACTGAGACGCAGAGCTAGGAGGTACCTAGCTAGAAACGTCACTAAACCTGTCTGCACCGCACGGTTATCCGCTCAGCACTGGCTGTTGCCAAAGTCCTGTCCCACAGTGCACTGGGCCTAGTGCATTGTTCCAGACCGTCTTCTCTTTGGTTGCTCCCAAATCCTGCTCAGAAACATTGAGGGGCTCGTTCCCAGGACGCTGGAGTCAGCAGCCCCTGCCAGGGCTGCCCAGAGGGGAAGGGGGGGGCAAGTGGGGCAATTTGCCCCAGGCCCTGCAGGGGCCCCCATGAGAATACAGTAGTCTATAGTATTGCAACTTTTTTTTATGGAAGGGGCCCCCGAAATTGCTTTGCCCCAGGCCCCCTGAATCCTCTGGGCAGCCCTGGCTCCTGCTGCCTCAACACTTGTCAAGGAACCCTGTGTGATGTCACAACATCCAGGGTGAGCTATTTCTGTGCCACTGTGCTCTGGTGAGGCTATGTGACTGAGGTTTGACCAGTCACAAGATGGGGGGAAATAATATTAATCTGCATAAACAGCACCAAAGAAAACTGGTGCACGAATAGCACTCCAGAAAGCTAAGGAATCTGGTGCAAGCTGGATCACGTAGCTTCTCAGTGTTTGCAGAGGAGGCTTGTTTGGGACAGAAAGAGGTGAGGTGGACAGGGTTACATCAACCCTGTTTCCAGCTTGCCCCATAGGGGTGTTTTCAGGGAGCTGGGGAAGGCAGGGAGAGCTGGCGTTAGGATGAATGACTGGGCTATTTTTTAGGTCTTTGCAGGTGACAGGAAAGAATCCCACTGGGGTTTAGGAGTGGAGGATAATCCAGGCGCCTGAAGAATGCTCAGTGCTGATGAAGAAGGGGTGAATCTCCTGAGTAAATAAAAGGCCCAGAGCAGCAGAGTTAGACACACAGGGCCAGATCCTGCTCCCATTTACACCAGTTCTGGGGCACTGACGTTACCTCAGCGTTACCTTGGTAACCAGGATGAGAATCTGGCTCACAGCCTCCAGGGAGCAGCGAGAGCTGCCCTCCCCTCGCTGCCCCACCCTCGATATGTTTCTTCATCACCGCCGGGGCACGGCTGGATTCATAAGAAACACTGCAGGGCTGAGATACCATTTTGCTTGGCGCCGGAGTTCAATGTAAAGCCCACACCAGCCTATGAAAGCTAGGGTGAACGTTCACAGTGCCGGGATGCAGCTGCAATGACACCCCGTATCCCTGGTTTTGGCTAATCAGTGCACAGCTTCTGCAGATGCCAACTAGTGCAGAGAGGCTGGGGAGGGGCGGCTCACGAAGATCCTCCCCTGGTGCAGGGATTTCAACTCCCTGTCCCTCAGCAGCAGTTCCCAGTGGCGTGCGATACAGTGCACACCTGCTCGCTGCCCGAGCCCAGGCTTCCTGCTTCGCACTGCACAAGAACTAGTTTGTCAGCTGCTGATGCTGGGCTAATACATTTGCTCAGGGTTATAAATTAACCTGTGCCCCCACCATCCTCTCTTGTCTGCAGGTGGGGGTAGGAAGTATCTGCATTAAAGGGATCGTGCTTAACAACTACACCCTGCCTCTCCGAGGCCTTGGGGAGAGACTGGGAATTCCCCAGGGCCTAGATCTAGCGATCCAGGATCTCAGTATTATCCACAGACGTTAAAAAATAAAACCCCCTTAGGACTAGAGCCCTTAAACCCTCAGCGCTACCCCAACACTCTCTGATTTAGTCTCATCACTTTAGGATCCACCGTATGAAACACAGAACTTCTTTTGAGACAGTAAAGAACTTGACGTCAGCGTCTACCTTCCCTAGTTCGAGAACGCAGAGCAAACCAGTTTGTCAGGAACTGTGACGCAGTCTGGGTTTTGTGAGGGCACCATCATGAAAAGGAGGAGGAATAAATACCAAATGCACCCAGAACTAGAGAAAAAAGCCCTTGTTAACATTATTTGGATTTTCTGCTTTCTAGCCCAGGTGTCGCTCCGCCTACTTTTAAACCCCAGTGACTCAGCTTCTCTAGAGATTTTATTTTGCATGAGGTGAGGCAGAGTGTGCTTTTGGCATCAGCATATTTTTTTTCTGTTGCTCAATTCATGCACAAACTTACCAAAATACCAGCAAGAGAAGAGGCTTCCCCATTACTCAGAGCTGAAATGGGCTCTCTTCCAAACAAGTCTTATTTGGGTATTTGTTATTCCCTTTGGGTGCAGTCTCTTTTGCTAGTACAAAAAGCACTCTGTTGCAATGCACTGTTAAACCCCACCACCGATAGCCCCAAAGCTGCCTGCACCTCAGTGGTGCTTGAAATGCTTCCTTTATTACCTATACGGCCCACTCCTGCTTCCTTTCAGTCAGCTGGACTTTCAATGGGACCAGGCGCAGGCGGCTAGTTTGTGAGTGGTGATCACTTCCAAAAAAAAAAAAATCTTGGCAAGTGATTTTGGGGTCCCAGTTTGAGACATCTGAAAGGGGCTTTGTTTTCAAAAAGTGCTGAGTGCCCCCCCCCGAAAGTCAGGCTTCTTTAAGGGCCCTCACGTTGGGCACCCAAGGACACCACCCAGGTTTTAGTGCTTTGGAAACCCTTCTTCCTTTAAGGTGCTATAGAAGGGTCTCATTGAAGCCAATGGAAATATCGCTGCTGATTTCAGTGGGCTTTGGATCAGGGTCCTGAATGTGTAATCCATTGGGGGCCTGCTGCTGAGGTCAATGACAACTCTCCCATCGATTTCAATGGAACCCTAAATTATCTACGTGACCATTTTCCCCTCCCCCGTGTAAAGATTTTACATCCTAATAGATTTAGTCACTCCCACCTTTGGGGGTAATTTGTGAGATTCTCTGCTAAGGTTTTTTATTTCAATTATTGGGTCAATTTCCAGTTCGAAGAGGGAAGAACGGGGTTAAAGTTAGCACAGAGGGAAATTCTTTCAGTTTAGTCTACAAAATCTGTATTATTCCAGTCGCATGGCTCCTTCTCCATGTCTTGGGGGCGGGAGGGGGGGGATCAGCTCAGTGGCCAGTGACATAGGTTGGCTAGATATGAATTCAGGATATTCCAACACAAGAGCCCCACAGTGAGTCCACCACAAAATAACCAAAATGCAACAATGGAACTTACCAGGCTGGCCATGAAATAGATCGGATAGTTAATACAGACTTCTACATGTCCTGGTGGAAACATGCTTATAAGGAAGTACAACAATACTCAACATTAATGGTACATAACCTGAATACCAGGACTTCTGTGTTCACAGTCATTACTGTGAGGTCTTATTGATTAGTTCTGTTGTGGGTTTGTTTGGTTTTTTTTAAACATACGGGCAGAACCCATTTGAACTCTCCCTGAATCGGAGCCTCATGTACATGCTCCAATATTTCAGTGATTCCTCTTTGGGATGCAGTAAGACTTCAGAAAACAAGGCAGACCAGCTACAGCGGGGAATAAAAAATGGTCCAGCCAAGCTGGGCGAGAGAGCACCACACCCCAAGCACTATGGGCACCAGAAGTTACAATCTGGAATAATACTAGGGCGGAAAAGGACACAGAATCAGGAGACTCCACTGTGAGGGATGAGATTTTCCACATACCCCCTGATGCATCCCTCTCCCAGTGAGAAAACATCCACTGTAGTCTACAGTTCTAGTCCCAAACACTGAATCTTATTCCAAAGGCTCCGGCAGTGCTGGACCATGCTGTAAAACAGCACAGCCTGCCTGCCTGCCTTCCTTCCTTCCTTTTTTTAAAATGAAGGATCAGAGAATAATTCTGGGACCTGCCCCATCCCTCGGCAGGCTCAGAAGTTTCCCCTCCCAGCCCCTCAGTTCTGCAGAGAGTCCCACCCCACCGAGATCACTGGAGTCTGGGAGCCCCGACACTCTTTTTACCAAGTCCTCACTCAGGGCTATCCTCTCATCAGCCTCAGCCTAGACCAATGCACACAAGCGGGTCCATTTCCTAGACACTACAGTGCTAATAAGCGATGGTCACATAACCACCACCCTATACCGGAAACCTACTGACCGCTATACTTACCTACATGCCTCCAGCTTCCATCCCGGACACACCACACGATCCATTGTCTACAGCCAAGCTCTAAGATACAACCGCATTTGCTCCAATCCCTCAGACAGAGACAAACACCTACAAGATCTCTATCCAGCATTCTTAGAACTACAATACCCACCTGGTGAAGAGAAGAAACAGATTGACAGAGCCAGAAGGGTACCCAGAATTCACCTACTACAGGACAGGCCCAACATAGAAAATAACAGAACGCCACTAGCCATCACCTACAGCCCCCAACTAAAACCTCTCCAGTGCATCATCAAAGATTTACAACCTATCCTTAAAGATGATCCCTCATTCTCACAGATCTTGGGAGACAGGCCAGTCCTCGCTTACAGACAGCCCCCCAACCTGAAGCAAATACTCACCAGCAATCACACACCATACGACATAAACACTAACCCAGGAACCTATTCTTGCCATAAAGCCTGATGCCAATTCTGTCCACATATCTATTCAAGTGACACCATCATAGGACCTAATCACATCATCAGCCACGCCATCAGGGGCTCATTCACCTGCACATCTACCAATGTGATATATGCCATCATGTGCCAGCAATGCCCCTCTGCCATGTACACTGGCCAAACCAGACAGTCTCTACGCAAAAGAATAAATGGACACAAATCTGACATCAGGAATCATAACATTCAAAAACCAGTGGGAGAACACTTCAACCTCTCTAACCACTCAGTGACAGAGTTGAAGGTGGCAATTTTGCAACAAAAAAAGTCAAAACCAGACTCCAAAGAGAGACTGCTGAACTCAAATTAATATGCAAATTAGATACAATTAACTTAGGTTTAAACAGAGACTGGGAATGGTTGGGTCATTACACTAATTGAATCTATTTCCCCATGTTAAGTTCCCCTCACACCTTCTATGGGTCATCTCGATTATCCCTTCAAAAGTTTTTTTTCTCCTGCTGATGATAGCTCATCTCAACTGATTGGCCTCTTACAGTTGGTATGTGTGCTTCCACCTTTTCATGTTCTCTGTATGTATAAATATCTTCTTTCTGTATGTTCCATTCTACGCATCCGATGAAGTAGGCTGTAGCCCACAAGAGCTTATGCTCAAATAAACTTGTTAGTCTCTAAGGGCTTGGCTACACTTGCAAGTTGCAGCGCTGGTAGAGGCTTTCCAGCGCTGCAATTAGTAACCGTCCACACCTGCAAGGCACATCCAGCGCTGCAACTCCCTGGCTGCAGCGCTGGCTGTACACCTGGCCAGGTTGGGGTGTAGCGATTGCAGCGCTGGTGATCCAGCGCTGCTCATCAAGTGTGGACACACACCAGCGCTTTTATTGGCCTCCAGGGAATAAGGAGATATCCCAGAAAGCTTTTAACTAAATTACTCTCTTTGTTTTGTTATGCAGCCTCTCTTTGTTTTGTTGTGAACTCCGATTGGAGCTCCGTTGAACTGCTTATCTAAAAAACAAACACTGATCACAGCAAACAGGAGCTATCTGTACCTGGCTGTGAACGATCAAATGAGAGGCAGGGAGTGAATGTTTGCTTGACAGAGAAACAGCGTTGGAGGCAGGCTGTTTGCAATTAAGACCAAGGGTTCACGAACATTTTGTGATTTTTCAATCCAGGAAGCTAAAGTGTTGGCTCCAAAAATCCACTCTCTCTCTCTTCCCCGCTCCCTGTCACAGTACACCACCCTCCACCCCCCTCTTTTGAAAAGCACGTTGTTGCCACTTGAATGCTGGGATAGCTGCCCATAATGCAGCACTCCCAACAGCGCTGGTAGCTGTGAGTGTGGCCACACACCAGCGCTGCTCTTACACAGCTGGATGACCAGCGCTGCAAACCGTAAGTGTAGCCAAGCCCTTTGGTGCCATAAGTTCTCCTCTCATTAGAGTCACTGGGCTGAATTCTTTTCTCATTCGCTCTCAATGTGAATTGGGAGCAATCGCACTGGAGCCCCTCCCTGGGCCTGATTCTCCTCTTGCTCACCCTGGGCATATAAGGAGTAAATTCCACTAAAGCCAACAGACAATCAGAATCAAACCTAGGCTACACACACCGGCTTAACCACAATTGGTTTTTAACTAAATGTAATTAAACTGTTGCAAACTCCTGGGTGGATGTTCTTAAAGCGGTTTACAACTGCCTTATATCAATTTAGTTTAATTCTGTTGCTCAATTTAGCTTAATCAAGAGAAGATAGTTGTAGACAAGGCCCTGCTGGGAGTTCGACCTGAGCACTGACTAGATGAAAACTGGCTTCAGGAACTGGCTAAGTGCAGTGGTGCCTAGTGGGATTTTCAAAAGCACCTAGAAGACTAGGTGCTTTGTAAACCCCACAGGATGCCTAGCTGACCCAGTATGGCCGCTCCTATTAACTGACACCATCTGTCTGCTCAGCACTGTTCAGAATAGGCCAGAAAATACAGTCCCTGAGCCAATGCGTATAAAATGTGTAGGCCTGGATAAGGTGGCTCAAGATATTTAAGTATGAAGCGTATAATTATTGAACATGTTAATAGCTAAGGGTGGAGGCGCTGATGGCAATAGAAGTTTTACCTGATTAAGCACTGGAAGATTTGACCCTCCAACTTTCTTTCTGGACGGCTCTTCCTCTTGAGCTCCTGGGCCTTTTTATTTTCCTTTCCTGCCAGCAGCGGCCCTGATAGATCTCAGAAGACTCCATTTTTCCTCAACTTTAAAATGTGGAATTTTCTTGGTGCTTGGTTTTAAGCATTCTCCAGTGAGAACTGCAACTCAATCACCGTAGTGTTTTTCTTAAGAGCCTTCAGGAAAGTAACTAGTCTTTAAACAAAAGCGAAAGCAGTGTTTTCAACTCTCCTGATTTTGTCATGGGGCTCCCGATAATTATTGTTTTCCTTAAGTCTCCAGCTCCTGGAGTCAAGCGGAGATGTAATAATTTCAGCCTTAATTCTTAAAGAAAAAGTAAGTTTCTGGCCCTTGTAGCTGTGGAGAAAATGTCACAATGTGACCCTAGTGCACCCTAAATGCTCAAAAAGCAGAAGGCAAATAAAAAAGAACCCAAATCTATTATTTACATAATATGATTTTTAAGCCAATCTCATGATTTTTTGTGAGCCTGACTCATGATTTTTAAACATCTGGAGTTGACAATACTGTGAAAGTAACTTGAAAGTGTCAGTTTCCTTCCTGTTTAAAGTCAATTTCTGGTCTATTATATGTAGTAGGGTAACACTCCAGGCAGGTGCAAGTATAAACTCATAGGGCCTTACCCTAGTAGGATATTTTCAAAAGTTAAATGATCTAGTCCAAGCCTGGTGAACTGCAAAAAGTAAGTGGCCTAAATGATAGAAAGTAAGCTAGATTTTTCTACAATTGTATTCAAGAGTAACAATATACTTTAAAATTTTAAACCTAACCAGTGTCCCTTAAGTGACATGACACAAGATATTAGAATGTGTTAGTATTAGAGCTGAGTATTACAGATAGGGGAGAGAGAGGGGTAATTTCTAAGTTATTGTCTGCAAAAAAAACCTAGAGTTTTCAGTTGCCTAAGTAGCCCCTGCAATCATGTTTAAAGTCATCCCCACTTACCGACACCTGAAATGGCGTCCATGACTGAGAGTGATCTTACTCTGCAAAGATCTTCTCTATTTTTATCTTTGCTTGAAAGAGCAGGAAGGGCAAGGAGCTCATGGCTTTCCTTATTTCCTTTAGCAATCTTTTATGTCACTGTTGTGGTTACCACGGCTGATGCGCTTTCTTCCCTTCACTTCACACTTAGCGGTAGGTTTTGCATAAGCAGTCAGTCAATTCAGGAAATGAGCAGCCCACCTGTACTGGGGGGTTTTAACCAGTATTTCAGAGGGCCTGTCCACACGCTAGGATAAAAGGGGTGTTTTAAAACTGCAAGAGCTAACATGTTTAAAACTCTAGTGTAGATAGGTCGCATTGTTTTGTAACATGTGTTAGTTGGTCAAGGTGAACCATAGGCTACCCCCAGCTAGCACATGTTAAAATGCAATTTGCCCTGTCTGCATTGGCATGTTAAGACGTGTTAGTTGTCAAGTTTTAAACACATCACTTTTATTCAGCTTTGCCAGCCCCAAGGATTCAAAAATGCTGAGGCAGGCCTCCAAAAATCATGGGATTAATAATAATACATGGTGGGTTCTTTCTTTGCCTTCTGGTTTTTGAGTCGTTAGCAGTCACATGCAGTCACAGAGGGTTAGAGATTGACTTTTTCTTTTAAAATGAGAGCTGACATTCTGTCATCACTTGACACCAGGAGCTGAAGCTGTAAGAAAAACACTAAATATCTTAAGACTTATGATGTTATCATGAAGGTTGGCAATACTGACAGGCTCAGACAGAGCTACTTTATGTGATGGTGGTGGTGGTGGGTTAAACAAACTCAGCAATGATCAGACTTAGCACATACCTCTCACAAATCTGGCCCACAAATGAAGTCTTCACAACATAGCAGTGGGCTAGGTAATTACCACCATCCCCATTTTACAGATCGGAAAACTGAGGTATGGCAAGTTTATGTTGTGTCAGGCCACACTGGGAGTAGGAGGCAGCGCCTGCATTAAAATTTGGGCATGCCCAGTTCCTCCAAAAAGATACACATTCCCAGACTCGCAACGCTGAAAACCTTCTAAGCATCCTTTTTATTTGTTCCCTGTGGTTGTATTAGACATTTTTAAAATGCATTAGGACAGGCTATTTACCTGGTTCCACAGTTTTAGAACCTTTCTGCGTCTGGTTTCATAAGAACAAAGAACATAAGAATGGCCCTACTGGGTCAGACCAAAGGTCCATCTAACCCAGTGTCCTGTCTTCCGACAGTGGCCAGTACCAAGTGCCCCAGAGGGAATGAACAGAAAAAGGAATCATCAAGTGATCCATCCCCTGTCGTCCATTCCCAGCTTCTGGCAAACAGAGACTAGGGACACCATCCCTGCCCATCCTGGCTAATAGCCATTGATGGAGCTAACCTCCATGAATGTATCTAGTTCTTTTTGATCCCTGTTATGGTCTTAGCCTTCACAACATCCTCTGGCAAGGAGTTCCACAGGTTGATTATGCATTGTGTGAATAAATACTTCCTTTTATTTGTTTTAAACCTGCGGCCTATTGATTTCATTTGGCGACCCCCTAGTTATTGTGTTATGAGAAGCAGTAAACAACACTTCCTTATTTACTTTCTCTATACCAGTCATGATTTTACAGACCTCAATCATATCTCCCCTTAGTCGTCTCTTTTCCAAGCTGAAAAATCCCAGTTTTATTAATCTCTCCTCATAAAGAAGCTGTTCTATACCACTAATCATTTTTGTTACCCTTTTCTGAACCTTTTCCAATTCCAATGTATCTTTTTTGAGCTAGGGAGACTACATGTGCATGCAGTATTCAAGATGTGGGTGTACCATGGATTTATATAGAGGCAACATGATATTTTCTGTCCTATTATCTATCCCTTTTTAATTATTCCCAGCATTCTGTTCGCTTTTTTAACTGCCGCTGCACATTGAGTGGATGTTTTCTATCCACAATGACTTCAAGATCTTTGTTTTGAGTGGTAACAGCTAAAGATTTCCTTGAACCTTTCCTAATAAATCTCTATCTTGTGGTTTTTACAGCTGCCCATCCCTGTAATATCACACCTTCAGTGGGGGGGGAGGGATAGCTCAGTGGTTTGAGCATTGGCCTGCTAAACCCAGGGTTGAGTTCAATCCTAGTTGGCAGCCGGTATCAAGTGGAGTACCCCAAGGGTCGGTGCTGGGGCCGGTTTTGTTCAATATCTTCATTAACGATCTGGAGGATGGTGTGGACTGCACCCTCAGCAAGTTTGCAGATGACACTAAACTGGGAGGAGTGGTTGATACACTGGAGGGTAGGGATAGGATACAGAGGGACCTGGACAAATTAGAGGATTGGGCCAAAAGAAATATGATGAGGTTCAACAAGGACAAGTGCAGAGTCCTGCACTTAGGACGGCAGAATCCCATGCACTGCTACAGACTAGGGACCAAATGGCTGGGCAGCAGTTCTGCAGAAAAGGACCTAGGGGTTACGGTGGACGAAAAGCTGAATATGAGTCAACAGTGTGCCCTGGTTGCCAAGAAGGCTAATGGTATTTTGAGTTGTATAAATAGGGGCATTTCCAGCAGATCGAGGGATGTGATCATTCCCCTCTATTCAGCACTGGTGAGGCCTCATTTGGAGTACTGTGTCCAGTTTTGGGCCCCACACTACAAGAAGGATGTGGATAAATTGGAGAGAGTCCAGCGGAGGGCAACAAAAATGATTAGGGGGCTGGAGCACATGACTTATGAGGAGAGGCTGAGGGAACTGGGATTGTTTAGCCTGCAGAAGAGAAGAATGAGGGGGGATTTGATAGCTGCTTTCAACTACCTGAAAGGGGGTTCCAAGGAGGATGGATCTAGACTGTTCTCAATGGTAGAAGATGACAGAACAAGGAGTAATGGTCTCAAGTTGCAGAGGGGGAGGTTTAGATTGGACATTAGGAAAAACTTTTTCACTAGTAGGGTGGTGAGGAACTGGAATGGGTTACCTAGGGAAGTGGTGGAATCTCCTTCCTTAGAGGTCTTTAAGGTCAGGCTTGACAAAGCCCTAGCTGGGATGATTTAGTTGGGTTTGGTCCTGCTTTGAGCAGGGGGTTGGACTAGATGACCTCCTGAGGTCCCTTCCAACTCTGAGATTCTATGATTCTATGATTCTAGGGGGCCACTTAGGGATCTGGGGCAAAAATTGGTCCTGCTAGTGAAGGCAGGGGGCTGGACTCAATGACCTTTCAAGGTCCCTTCCAGTTCCATGAGGTAGGTATATCTCCAATTATTATTTATTCATTAGGGAAACAGTGATGGGAATAAGAAGCTCCCTAGTGGACTTAATGGGGTCTTTTCACTTGTTGGGGTACAGAAACTCTACTTAGGGCAAGGTTATTTTTCTGTTCGGTTGAATAGTTGCATTATGCATTTGTTTGGGGTCTTTTTGATTTTATTTGTTTAAATATCAGTGAACATCGGTGAAGTTACAAGGACTTACACCTTGTTGTAAGGTGGACTTACGCCACTGTAACACGCAGTGGTGTGAGTAACAAGATACCCTATCCCCTAGGCTGTGGAGGATCAATTCTTTCTACTATTAGGGGCATCTTCAGAGTACAACCAGGTTTTCTTGTTACAGCTGTTAGCTGGGGGAAAAAAGTCCCCCTAGCGATAGAGGCAGAGAACCCTTGCCCAGTGAGGTGGGGTCTTTCCCTTAGCCATGAGAAAGCGCTTATCACATGCCTTGCTGTGGGCCCTGCACCCTGTACAACCCCATATACAGGAAGCAGGGTCAGACTCAGGAGCGTGAGCAGTGCCTTTGAACTCCTCGCTCCCACACCCGTGGGTGCAGCGCAGTTACACAGTATATGTAGGGCTGAAGGGAGGGGAGCCCTTGGGTGCTTCCATCGCTCCTGCAGGAAATGGGAGTTCCCCTCTGCCCCCCATAACAGCCCACCGGGGAGAGAGGGACACACCCCGAATTGGCAGGGAGGAGGAGGAAGCGGTGAAGTCGCCGGCTGAGATCAGGAAAGTGGAAACCTCCAGGCGAGGAAACATCTACTGAAGCCCGGCGGCAGGCGGGCCCGCCCCGCTCCCTCCAGGAGCGATCGCGTGGAGCGGCACCGGCTGCAGGGCTGAGCCCGGGGATCTCCCAGCCCCAGCGGCGAGAGGGTAACGGGGGCTGCGCAGGGGCACCGGGCTGGGGCAGCCCTTTAACCAGCCGTGCCCGGGACAGCCGAGCCTGCCTGGCAGGAGCTGAGAGCGGCCAGGGCTGCTGCTCCCCTGCCCCGGGAGGGCTGAAGCGCGTGTCTGGGGGAACCGGCGCCAGACTGAGCGTGGCTGGATAGACGCCGTCCCCGCAACGTCCCTGATACGCCTGGCCAGGGCCGGCTTTAGGAAGTGCGGGGCCCAATTCAAACAGTTTTGACAGGGCCTCGGCAGGGATGACTATTAAAAAAAAAAAAAAAATGTAAAAAACCACATGGGGTTTGTACTCACCGGGCGGTGCTCCGAGTCTTCGGCAGCACTTCAGCGGCGAGTCCTTCACTCGCTCCAGATGTGTTCGGTGGCACTGAAGGACCTGCTGCCGAAGACCCAGAGCAAGCGAAAGACCCACCGCCGAAGCTGCCAAAGACCCGGAGCGCTGCCAGGTGAGTAAAAATTAAAAAGGTGCCTCTAGCCAGGGAAGGGATTCTCACTGGGCGCGGGGCCCTCTTAGGCGCAGGGCCCGATTCGGGGGAATTGGTGGAATTGGCCTAAAGCCGGCCCTGCGCCTGGCTGTTGGACAGACGCTGATGATTAACCAGCTTGTAGATATGGAGTGGAAATTTGGAGTGACCGCAGGGAGCAGTGAACTGGAAAAAGTTGGAAGTATCTTCTTACAGTTGAAATTGGTGGTTAAAAAAGGAAGCCAAATGGATCACATGTATGTAGAGTTAACATTGCCGCAGTTCTACAGTTTTCTACATGAGATGGAACGAGTCAAAACCAGTCTGGAATGTTTCAGCTGAAACCTCAAGGGACTGCATTTATACCATAGAGGGGTCATTTCTCCTCGTGGGCCAACATGTCTGATCTTAACTCTGCAGATTTGTAACATATTGGATGAAGGTTGCACTATTTAATAAACAACACTGTCAAATAAAAAAAAAACCAAAACAAAACAAAAAAAACCTCCCAGCCGCGGGATCCCTGCAACCTCCCAGCCGCTACAGGCTGCAGCTCTACGTGCAGGTCAGGGCCTGATCTAGGCGGCCAAACTCTCCAACTCCAGCTGCTGCTGCTGGGAAGAGCCAGATCCATGAGCCGGGGGGGTGGGGGGGGTGTTTTTGTGATGCCTAGGGAGTTGCTTGTTTAACCCCGGCCGCCCCCGCTACTTTATCAGCTTATCTTAAACGGCCTCTGGTCCTCTCATCCACTCCCTTAAGTCCGGAAATCAATTCCCACACTCCAACCAGTTAAACACAGCGCAGCAACCTCCCTGCCTCGAGTAACAGCAGCAGATACAATCTACATTCTCTACCCCCGCTCAAACCACACCACAAACATAAACTGGGCAACATCCACTTTCATGCTTTAATGTGTTGTTAAGAACCACAGATCTAAACTCTGCAGGACGTTCCCACTCAGCATTTCTTTGCCGTTTACAATTTATCTGGAGGCAAGTCCCAGAGGCCACCATAAGTGAACGACACTAGGCAAAAAAATCATCCCCAAACCCAAAAATCTATTCTCATAATCCCTGATGGATTCCAAAAGCATTTCTTACAGTAGTGTCACGGCATTCTTCGACATACAGAGTCTGCACTGTTAAACACATGAAAACCTGACACAAATCATGCAGATAAAGAGTTGCAAAAACTGTAGTTAAAACAAAAAATCAAATTGCAACAGAAGCTGCTATGCTACACTCACGATTCCCTCTCAGAAAACTGAACCAAATTCATGGCAAGGTAAACTCAGAATAAAATCCTGACTAGTGAAGTCAGTGGCAAAACTCACCTTCACTTCAGTAGGCCCAGGGTTCCACCAAGATTGCGTAATATCACTGCTAAAGCACAAAGACTAACGGAAAATCTTAAGTGGCAACACATAATAGACACAAAACCACCACCACAAAAAATATGAGTGAAAAGAAATCTTGTACCATCTTTTAAAAAGTGTTTTCCCCCTTTCAAAACTGTTGGAGAGAGATTACAAGTTAGTTAGTTACAGAGATTATTAAACATTAAATCTGAGTAAGTAGCTTCAAAAGTCACAAACGTTCTTAATATCTCACCATAGCCATGTCTTCTAAACAATTTCTTAAACCTCCACTGAAAGAGTGACAACTTTTGGCAACAGCCAAAACCCAGCAGTAAAATGTATGGCTCCAAAATACACATTCTCAGTCCTCGCCCACAGACAACCTGCCAACCTGAAGCATATTCTCACCAGCAACTGCACGCCGCACCATAGTAACTCCAGCTCAGGAACCAATCCATGCAACAAACCTCGATGCCAACTCTGCCCACATATCTACACCAGCAACACCATCACAGGACCTAACCAGATCAGCCACACCATCACCGGTTCATTCACCTGCACGTCCACCAATGTAATATATGCCATCATATGCCAGCAGTGCCCCTCTGCTATGTACATCGGCCAAACTGGACAGTCTCTAAGGAAAAGGATAAATGGACACAAATCAGACATTAGGAATGGCAATATACAAAAACCTGTAGGAGAACACTTCAACCTCCCTGGCCACACAATAGCAGATGTTAAGGTGGCCATCATACAGCAAAAAAACTTTAGAACCAGGCTTCAAAGAGAAACAGCTGAGCTCCAGTTCATCTGTAAATTTGACACCATCAGCTCAGGACTTAACAAAGACTGTGAATGGCTTGCCAATTACAGGACTAGTTTCTCCTCCCTTGGTTTTCACACCTCAGCTGCTGGAACAGGGCCTCATCCTCCCTGATTGATCTAACCTCATTATCTCTAGCTTGCTTCTTGCTTGCTTATATTTACCTGCCCCTGGAAATTTCCACCACTTGCATCCGAAGAAGTGGGTATTCACCCACGAAAGCTTATGCTGCAAAAACGTCTGTTAGTCTATAAGGTGCCACAGGATTCTTTGCTGCTTTTACAACTATACAAGTCATTTAACAACAACAACATTTCTGGGGAAAAGGCAAAAAGATACAACATGGATTTGAGGATCTAGAGCATCGAATACATGGCATGTAAGATGGATTTAACTCACATGAGGTATTTATGTGACTTTTGACATACGCAGATTGTGCAGGATCTAAACTTTCATTTAAAAAACAGTTTCTAGATAGCAGAAGACTTGCCAATTGCGGTTGGACGTATGCCTGGAGGTTTAATCACATGACATTAATCTTTAATTAAAGATGAATCTTTAATTGCTGGAGACTCCAGGCCAATTCTGGGAGGTTGGCAACCCTAGTTAGCAGGCAGCTGTGCCAACCCAGACAACCCCTAGAACTGACACCTGAGCACTGACGAGTCCTCCGCTAGTACAGCACCAGAGCTACCTGATGGGAAAGTGCCAAGTCCAGGAGAAAGAGAAGTCAATGGCACCATAATACTGATTCCAACAGATAGAATCAAATGGATTTGAGGAGTCTGGATGGTATCTGAGGCCTCCAGAATTGAGATCTGTGGAAGTGAATGACCCGCATCTGATCCACGACCTCTGCTGTGATGATGGTCCCTCTTCTTCCTAGGGCCTGCTGCCTTTCTCCTCCAAACACTTCCTCTGCCACCCACGCTTAAGGGCAGAGAAAAGCAAACCAAGAGCTTTGACATATTCCAACTAAACTGTTGGATCTGGAGGCTCAAGGCTACACATTTGCATTCTCAACAGAGCCACCAAATATGCATCATCTTCCTGAGTCCTTCCCACCAGAGGTGGGCTCACCAATGCCCGGCACTGTCTTAGCCAAGAACTAGAGTCGGGATCTCGGCAGGCCCTCTGCTCGGCACTGGAGGGGGAGCCTGCCCCGGGGCCCCAGTGCTTCCAGGAGTCCTTGGTGTTCAGCCCAGAGGGGGTTGCCAGCACAACAGCTCTCAGTTCATTTGTGGTACTGGAGAAAGTGCCGGTGGTAATTTTGCATCACCACACGCAGACGACTTATGTTCTTTAGTGTAGAGCCTGGCCCAGAACTGGTTCCAAGCTTTAGCATTGAAACCTTTGATTAAGGAATCCAGAGGCTTCCCTTTATCTGAGGATGAGGGTTTGGCAGCCAAAGATGGCCTATCTTGGAACCACAACATTTCCCTGCTCCAATGGCCAGCTCTGAAGATGCTCTGGAGAACAACGCTCCTTTAAACAGGCTTTTCTTGTCTTTAAAAGCACCCGCCGTAGTCTGTCAGAGTGGCATCGAGTCAGATCAGTGCTGCCCCACACTACAGCCATCTCATGATTCAGGGTGTGTTTTCACTGCAGAGGTAATAGGTAATAACTGGAGATATATCAAGCTCCTAGAACTGGAAGGGACCTTGAAAAGTCATTGAGTCCAGCCCCCTGCCTTCACTAGCAGGACCAATTTTTGCCCCAGCTCCCTAAGTGGCCCCCTCAAGGATTGAACTCACAACCCTGGGTTTAGCAGGCCAATGCTCAAACCACTGAGCTATCTCTCCTCCCCTATCTGCCAAGCTAACTCGGGCTTTTACTCACATGTTGCTCCAACCTGTCCCAGACATATACACAAAATTCTAACCTGAGTTTGGTGGTGCTTTAAACCCAGGCTAGTTGGCCTGTCTGGGGCTACAGGCAAAAGCCTCGGTGCTCACTTCACTAGGTCTGGTAACCCGTCTACTTTGCAGTGAGGATACAGGCTAAGCCACTCCAATGCTGATAATCCTCCAATGGCTTCACACAATCCCTGCTGTGTGCCCCGCAGGGGAGACAAGTTCTCCCACAACTCACTGGCAAAGAATCACAGAGCAGCTCACCTTCCTGCAGCACAAAGGACCCTGGGATATGGCCCCAGAAGTCCTAGTGACTCACACAAGGACACAGTGATTTGAGTATAGCTTTCCAGTGTGGCTGATCTCACCCAGTCTAGGCTAAACCAGGTGCTCAGACCCCAGTGCCCGTCACCTGGGTTAACTCTGCAGTGAAGATCTATCCTATTATAAAATTAAAGGTACAAAGGGGCTTGAAGTCTGGTCAAACTAGACTGCAGGAATAAAGAGATGCCCACAGAAAGGAAGGAAATGCAGTGATAAGGCCACATCCCTGATATAATCTCGTATCACAGTATCATAAGGGTCATGAGGTTCCCAGTGAGCTTAATTCTGAAAGGGTTCAGCCACCCAAGGACTTCTTACCCATCGGTGGGAACATGAAGAGGCATCCTCAAACAATAACAACGATTTGTAAGACACCAATATATAAATAATCCATCAGTACAAATAGGAATCTCAGTATGACAGTGTTTCCACCAAGAAAAAGAGAACTTCAAAGCAATAACAATCAAAACAAATAGGGATATCAGTATGACAGAGAATGCTTTGCTTTCGCAGAAAAGAGAAAACACCCTTCAAAGCAGTAACCACAAACTTAGACAGTATGGGGATGGGTGCAACAGAAAACCCTAAGATAGGATAAACCTTCCAGCAATCTCACACTAACACAGCATTCCTGAAAATCAATCCCAACCACAGACACTCATTTCTGATCTCTGCTCATTAGAGGGAGGTATTCATGGCTTCAACCAGTCCTAATTTCACATTATGTTCCTACCTACTTACGGAGAGGATATAGCAAACCTGTATCTCCACCTATTAAGCAACCCCCTTTTAAATTAATGCTAAAAACAGCACCATGAGGTCCTGGTCTGTGACTGGTGCGGCCACAATATAAATAATAAACAACAAATATTTAGAACTAAACAACACCTTAGTCTGTGCCTTCTCCACTTTGGGAAAACTGCCAAAATTAAGAAGTGAAGTATCTGAAAAACTGGGTTTATAAAGTATCAGAGGGGAGCCGTGTTAGTCTGGATCTGTAAAAGCAGCAAAGAGTCCCGTGGCACCTTATAGACTAACAGAAGTATTGGAGCATGCTATAAGGTGCCACAGGACACTTTGCTGGGTTTATAAAGAAAACCTTTCTGCAGCCTCAGCTATAGGTACCACCTTCCACGTAGCTGGAGTTGCGTAGCGTAGGGCGACTTACCATGGTAGTCTAGTCATCGCCTACGTTGAGTCTGAGGAGACAGAAATATCCGAATCGTTGAATAGAGAACTGGGCTTGAACTGAGGTTTCAATTTGAGCGAGGGGAATTATGAAATGACACTTACATGATGAAAAATTGCTCACTGAGCCTGCCTCCATGCGCCTGGGGAATTTCCTGAAACGCCAGAGGCAGGAGATTAATAAACGTAACACCCAAAGCTTAACTGAGACAGTCTAGGGATGGAGCCATACAAATACTTATGCATTGCATATGTGCTTGACTTAATGTATGAACAGTCCCACTTAGTGGGAATACTCATGTGCATAAAGTTAAGCGGGTGTTTAAATGTTTGTAGGATCTGGGGCCAATGACTTTTCTTTCTTGCCAGCCCTACTAAAGATTCCTCCCCTTGCTTACTGGGTGTATGTAAAGGGAACCCACCCAGGGTTGGAGCCTGTACAGCCTAGTGTCTGCAGTGCTTACAGGACCTGCCTCTGAGTTTGCTGTGCACAGAGCATGCAATCAGCCATCTAAAGAGCCTGGTGTGCCATAACGTTCCCAGCAACATCCTGTAGCAGGGTGAGTGGCAGTGCATTATGAAATTATGTGCCCATGTCTGAGCGTTAGTCAATGGCACGTTTTTTATTAATAAAAAATGTACGTCATTTCTAAAAATGAAACAGGAAGTTTTGCAGTTAAGGGGAAACTTAAAAAAAATATTGGACAGCATTGAAGTGAAGAGTTCAGGCTCCCACAAACGGCCTTAACTCTGTTTCTGTATCTGCCCCCCTACATGATCAGACTATTCTCCAAGGCCTGGTCTTCACTAGGAAAAAAGATGTGTTGCAGACATGTTAAAACCCTAATATAGAGAGGGTGATTTATATTTTAACGTGTTAGCTGATGGGGATCAACCACTGGAGGTAGCTTAGGTTTTACTTTGAGCAGCTAACACATGTTAAAATACAAATGGCTCTGTCTGCACTAAGGTGCTAACATGTTAAAGACGCTTTTTGTTCTTAGTGAAGAGAAGGCCCAATTTACCAAGCCGCTCGCTCTCCTCTTACGCTTCAGTTACACAGCAAAAAATTATCCAGCCTCTTCCCATCTCTCCCTTATTACTCCCTCACACCAGCCATGGGGAGTTTCACAGTTTTTATTATATACAAGAGGTTAGACTCTATTTTATCCTGGAAGCCCTGAATCCTGTATACACTTGTGGTTCAATTTCACATACCCTGCTCCATAAACGATGGGGGATATAGCTAATGAGACCAACATCTGAAAATTGGAGGCTTCTTAAGAGTCCACAGCCAGCCACTAAAGTGTACAGTGCTTGTGTTCCCAGGGACCACGACAAACTGCCAAGGCAGACCGGGATTAAGATGTCAACTAGTTCTGACGGTTGTCACCAGCATGTACCTATTTCTTTATTTAGATTTCAGATTTAAACAAGTTTCACGTCAAACAGGACCCGGACTGAACACACATGTACAAAACACATGGAGATATGAAGTAAAATGTGACCAAAGCAGCATCACTTCCTCCCCCCCACACCACTGAATCACCAGATGTGATCAAGGCACCTTAAAATCCCGCAGTGCACTTTCCCATTAGCCACAAATCCCACCCTCGGTGCATATGAGCTTTGCAGTGTGCCAGGAAAGTCAAAAAATTCAAGCCATGGGGGGCAGAAATTCCAAGGGAAAAGGCCCATGTCATGGATAGGACAGACTGGGGTGACGGGGACATGGGACAGATTTCAGGTTATTTAGATTAATTTAACTCTGCATTTCCATACTTTCCAACATTTGTTAAGACGACATTTGATGTAGTGGGGATTCAAACCCCAAACACACGCTACATCTGGGGAAGATGCCTGATGAATCTACCTCTGACAGAGAAGGACTAAGGACCTCACACCCTGCCTGCATTTGCTTACACACCCAAATGCCCTCAAGGTGTAAAAATCACTTCAAACTCAAATCCATTTGGGACCCGCTCAGACAGGATCGGATTAATGCAGGGGCTTTAGGGGCTGCAGCCCAGGGCCTCGGGCTAAGGAGGGCCCCGGAGGCCAGATATGGCCCACTGCTTCTTTTCATCCGGCCTGCTGCAAGTTTCTGTGCCATGGTCTGGACACCAGTCCCCAAGCCTCCCCCGACCCTGGGGCTGGAGCCACAAGCGCCGTCTCCCCAATGTGTCCCTGCAGACCCTAGGCAAGGGGTATTCAGGGAATCTCTGTGCGCTGCCCCTGCCCCAAGCACCAGCTCTGCAGCTCCCATTGGCTGGGTATCACAGCCAAAGGGAGCTGCAGAGGCAATGTGGATCGCAAGGAGCAGCCTGGCCCCTCTGCCTAGCGGCTGGACATGCCGGCCACCTCAGGGAGCAGAGCAGCGCGAAGCCAGGGCTGGCAGGGATCCTGCCTTAGCCCTGCTGTGCTGCTGACTAGTAGCTGCCCGAGGTAAGTGCCTCCTGGCTGGAGCCTGCACCTCGCATCCCCTCCTGCACCCCAACCCCTTACTCCACCTGAGCCCCCTCCTGCACCCAAACCTCCTGCTGCACCACAACCCCATCCTATCCCTGGCCCCACCCCCCAGCTGGAGCTGCACCCCCTCCCGCACCCCGATCCCCAGCCCTGAGCCCACTCCAAATCACCTGCAGCCCTGCAAAATCTAATAGCCCCGGGCCCACAGGAGAGTTAATCCGGCCCTGCCCTCAGAGCCCACATTTCACACTGGTGTGGGATAGCAAATCCATCCCAACCCCTTATACGCCTGTGTCCTGAGGGGCACCCCACACACACTTGGATGAGACCCTTTCACGGCCCATATTTCGCACTGTCCCACATTGCTTTGCACTTTTTCAAACTGAGACTATATCAGAACTGATTATGAAATGACTGACTCATTCTGGCTTCTCGCCTGTAAGTGATTTATGACAGCTCACTGGGACTCCCAGTCTCAACCTAAAAAAAACATCTGAGAAAAGACTAACTTAGAGATGTATTACAAAGGCTGGGGCAAGGATGCGCCTGCAGAGTTTAGATAAGAGAAGGAGCGAGGTTTAGGGAACAGGTTATTACCGAGGCGAGGGAGTTGCAGGCAGGATCCGGAGGAGATTTGCTGGGCCACCGAGCACTGCAGCAGCAGCGGATAGAAAGTTGGTAACTTTCTCACTGTCTAGGAGGGGAGCTGCCCCTGTGTCTTGTAGTGGGAGAAGAGCAACTGGGGGGGGGGGGATTAGAGACCTCCCCCTCCTCCTGCACTAATCCTGGGGGCCTCGGGGGGTGCATCTCCCCCTTTTATAGGGGCAGCTGTGCTGGGGCACCCCAATCCTCCCCTCGTCCTGCACTAATCGGGGGGGCTCTGGGGGGTGCACCTCCCCCGTTTATAGGGGCAGCTGTGCTGGGGCCCCCTAATCCTCCCCTCTTCCTGCACTAATCGGGGGGGCTCTAGGGGGTGCACCTCCCCCGTTTATAGGGGCAGCTGTGCTGGGGCACCCCAATCCTCCCCTCTTCCTGCACTAATCGGGGGGGCTCTGGGGGGTGCACCTCCCCCGTTTATAGGGGCAGCTGTGCTGGGGCCCCCTAATCCTCCCCTCTTCCTGCACTAATCGGGGGGGCTCTGGGGGGTGCACCTCTATTTCTGGGGGGGTGAAGCGGAGGAACCCTCGATTCACCCCCGCACTTGGGGGGGGGCTTGGAGTTTCACCCCCCGCTTTCGGAGTGAAGGTGGGGGGGGCTGGGCCCTGCAGATGAAAAGGGGGGGGGCTGCGAGGCGCTCGTGTTCCGGGCAGGACGCCTGGGTCCCACCGCCACCTTCCCTCCCCCCCCCACCCCCCGCCGCTCCTGCCTTCGGGGCGGGGGCGGCTCCACCTTGTCGGGCGGGGGGGGGGGCGCTGCTGCGTGAACCATCGCGGACCCGAAGGAGGAGTCCCAGGCCCGGCCGATGCCAATACCGAAACGGCGACGAACGTCCTACGGGGCGACGAAGGGGACAGAATGCAACAGCCGAAGCGGTGCCTGAGCACTGCGGCTGCGCACTGCAGAGTGAGGCGGGGGGGCTGTATGGAGGGGGAGTCCTGGGAGGGGGGTGCCTGGGGGGAGAGGGGCCGGGCTGAGCTGGGTGGGGTGGGGTAGGGTGACCAGACAGCAAGTGTGAAAAATCAGGACAGGGGTGGGGGGTAATAGGAGCCTATATAAGAAAAAGACCCAGAAATCGGGACTGTCCCTATAAAATCGGGACATCGGGTCACCCTAGGGTGGGGTGAGGTGTGGCTGGGCGACATGCAGATGAGACAGTATCACCAACCCCAAGGGGCCAAAAATCACGCGTCATCACGAGATTGGCCTAAAACGAAGCAATGAGGTTTAAAAGTCACCCCGGCGGGTCTTCTCCTAGCCTGGAGCTGCCCTCGCATCACGGCCTCGAGTTTTTCTCCCCGAGCACGGGGGCTAGACACTTTGAGGGGGGGGGGGGTTGTACGTTTGTTTTAATGAAAACTGAAACAATCACATATTCCAGTAGCTGGGGCAAGGAGAAAAACACCCAAATTCCTGCCCTGCTGCTGACACACCACATGGCCACGGTCAGGCAGCGGGATTGCTGTGACCACTGCCCAGCCCACTGCGCATAACTATCTCATTGGTACCTTGTGCTTCACCTCTTGCCTGGGCTTTAGGCTACGTCTCCACTGCAGCTGGGAGGTGTGACTGCAGTTTGTGAAGCCGTACGGAGCTAGAATACCAGAGCTAGCTCCAGTAACAAGAGCCGCATAGCCATGGCGGCAGGGCCTGCACAAGCGCTGTCGGTCTCCTGCGTACGCACGCTCATGCTGCTAGCTCATGCCTGTGCCCCTGCCTTTCAGAGAGAGGACACGGAGATCGTTCTGGGGGGAAACTGCAAATGGAAGAACGTCTTAATGGCAATGAAAACACAGAGGGAGGAGGAGAGAATTCTCTTCAGCAGCTGACGGAGCCTCTTAATTGTAATGGACACCCGGACAGAGGAGATGAACCAGGTAACTTGGGACTTGTCTTCACAGAGAAATTTACCAGTATAATTATACCATTATAGTTATACCAGTATAACTCCCTGTGTGAACACTCCTATTCTGGAATAAATGCATCTTCATGGGGAGCTAGCCTGGTATAACCATAGTGGTATAATATTACAGGCGTGACCTATACCAGTACATTCTCCTGTGTAGACAAGCACCCTGAACCCTCACTCTCTAGGAAATGGTTAGCGGAAGAGACAGAGGCTAAGGGCTTGGCCACATGGGAAAGTTATCCCCGTATACACTAAGATGTGAATGTAAACGGATATACCTACCCCAGTACAACCCCCCTGTGGACTCTCTTATTCTGGTCTGTGTGTATGCAACTCTCTAGTCTAGTCATTCTCAACTTATTTACCATTGTTGGCTGCATCCCATACTACCTGTATGGCCCTGAGGATGTCACATGGGCCACAGCTTGAGAACCACTTCTCTGGTCAGTGTGTGTTACAGGCCCCCTTGTGCCAGATCCACAGAGGACTCGAATCTGTTCCTATGTGTCTGTGCAGCGCCTGGCACAATGGGGCCCTGATCTCAGCTGGGGCAGGGACTGTCTCTCCCTGTGTGTCTGTGCAGCACCCGGCACAACGAGGCCCTGATCTCAGCTGGGGCAGGGACTGTCTCTCGCTGTGTGTCTGTGCAGCGCCCGGCACAACGGGGCCCTGATCTCAGCTGGGGCAGGGCCTGTCTCTCCCTGTGTGTCTGTGCAGCGCCCGGCACAACGGGGCCCTGATCTCAGCTGGGGCAGGGACTGTCTCTCGCTGTGTGTCTTTGCAGCGCCCGGCACAACGGGGCCCTGATCTCAGCTGGGGCAGGGCCTGTCTCTCGCTGTGTGTCTGTGCAGCGCCCGGCACAACGGTGCCCTGATCTCAGCTGGGGCAGGGACTGTCTCTCGCTGTGTGTCTGTGCAGCGCCCAGCACAACGGAGCCCTGATCTCAGCTGGGGCAGGAACTGTCTCTCCCTGTGTCTGTGCAGCGCCCGGCACAACGGGGCCCTGATCTCAGTTGGAGTCTCTAGATGTTACTGGAAATCAACCATTGTTGTTTGCAATGTACTTGTAGCCATGTTGGTCCCAGGACATTACAGAGACAAGCCAGGGGAGGTGATATCTTTTATTGGACCAACTTCTGTTGCTGAGAGAGACAAGCTTTCGAGCTTACACAGAATTGAAGAAGGTGTCTGTGTAGCTCGAATGCTGTTTCTTTCACCAACAGAAATGGGTCCAATAAAACCTATTACCTCACACTCCTTGTCTCACTGGAAATCAAATCATTTCTGTTACTATTTAGATAACACCGCTCCCCCTAAGGGCACTAATTGTTTTTCTCTTCCTATTTTAGGTTATTCATGTAACCGCAAGTTCCAGACTCTCGTAGCTGGAGTCTTCATAGTTTTGATCATTATCATCATTGTTCTGGCTGGTAAGTTCCTAGCCCTCAGTCTCTGCGCTTCCTGGTTTGCCTTGGAGCTGTCACAGTCACATATTCACACCTCCCCGGCCTCCAGCTTCCGCTCCTTCCTCTTACTACTTCATCACTGGCTCTTTAAATCAGCTGTCTAGTGTTATCCATCGGTGGAACCATCCCTGTACCTCCTCTACTGCAGTGAAAGGGTTGCATTTCATTGAGGGTTTTCAGCTAGTTTTACTGTGTAGCCCCCTTTTTCTGCCACCCGAGGGGAGAAAAGAAATCTCCCCTTTTTTATTCTCTCCACCTTTTGTATAGACAGTTCCAGGAGCCTGTCAGAGGTTGGTCTCAGCCAGGACGCATCACCTTGAAAAGTCAAGTGAGCTAAAGTGCTGCTGACACTGATTCGCCTCTGTTTATATTGATGGTACAGTCGACTGTCGGTCATGCCCGCTCATTTGAGTCTCCTAGGTTGTGCTGAAGGCAGGCTCTGGAGAGTGGAACAGCCAGTTACCATTTCTGAGGGGCTTTCATGGGAGGAAGGATGGTCCAAGGGTTAAGGTGCTGGTTTCGGTGCAGAAACTTCCTGTGCGCCCTTTCCTGTCCGGGGATGGGGCACCTACGGAAAAAAAAATAGTGGGTGCTCAGCACCTACCGGCAGCCCCACAGATTGATGCCCCCCCTCCACAGTGCCTCCTACCTGTCAGTGGGCCCCGCGGATCAGCTGCTCCCGCCCCTTCCAGCGCCTCCCACGATCAGCTGTTCGGAGGCATGCAGGAGGTGCTGGGGCGGGGGCAGGAAGAGATGGGGCAGGAAGAGGAGGGGTGGAGGCTTGGGAGGGGGTGAAGTGGGGGCAGGGCCTGGGGCAGAGTGGAGGTCGAGCACCCCCCCTCCCCGGGAATGCAGGAAGTCGGTGCCTATGGTAGATGGGGGGCAGAGATTTACCATAAACAGGGTCTGGAATCGCTGTGACAATCAGTAACATGAAATGGCATCAACGTGTCACGGGGCAACTGGTCCCTTTAAGGGGAGATGGGGCCAGCCCCACCGGCGCCATGGTTAATTAGTTGCTTCCTAGCCAGAGGTAGGGAGACTAAGGAGGGTCAAGTGAGAGCTTGATCACCTGGGCCTTATAAAGGGACTGAGAGCGGGAACACGGGGACCAGGCAGGCTCCCTTAGGAAGGCCTTGAGCAAGGATCTGTAAGGAAAAGTCCTGGGAACTGGGCCCAGAGGCTGAGCTGAAGGGAAGTCCTGAGGTTCGGCGGGACCTTTCTTCGTTTGTTTGGGTCTTCTTAATTTGGACCCTTGGCAACCTGGAAGGGGGGATACGTTTGTCGTGGACTTGAACGGAGGGTGAAGCTCCATCTGCAGCACAGAGCAGTGGCTGGGAAGCTGAGGAGGCCGACCTTGGAGAGGGAAACTGAGGCCCGGAGCAGCAGCTGCACTATCCTTGGTTTAATGGGGGTCTCTGGTTCTGAGAACATTTATTGCCCCTTACCCCTCCCCTCCCCCATACAGAGAGGGAGCGAATCTTTGACCCTGTTTGACTTTCTCAGTTTCAGTAGGAAAATCGTCTAACCCACCTTCAGCTGGTCCAGATCCTCCAGCCGCTGCCGGCTGCTGCCCGGACGGCTGGGTCGGGTACGGAGGGAAATGCTACTACTTCTCCGAGGCCGAAGGGGACTGGAACAACAGCCAGAGCAACTGCTCCTCCTTCGGCGCCTCCCTGGCTGGGATCGACACCCCTCAGGAAATGGTGGGAGACCCTTTCCGACTTTAGAGCAGTGGTCCCCAAACTTTTGAGGGTTGTTCCCCTGCCTTACTCCTGACCGTACCCCCCCGTCACCCCCCGCAGAGGTGGAGGTGGGTTTGATCTCCCCCATAACTCCCCCAGCCCAGCTCCTAGCCCCGGGTGGGCTGGGGAGGGACAGGACGTGCTCTTCCCCTGCACAGCTGCTTGCAGGCAGGAGTTGAGAGGGGAGTTCAGACCTACCTCTGGGTACCTGCCCCGGCTGCAGGGCGCTCCCAGCAGCACAGGGGAGATCAGATCCACCTCTACCTCCACCTCTGGCAACCTCTTACGGCTGCAGGAAGCCCTGGAGCTTCCACCCAGCCCTGGAGGAGGTACCCAGAGGGAGTCTGATCTCCCCTGAGAGCCGCTGTGCAAGGGAGGAGTAAGTCCTGTCCCTCCCCATCCCGGGGACTAGCAGCTGGAGATGGGGACATGGTAGTAGCCCCCAGCTTGGGCGCCCCCGGACCTGCCCCTCCCCCCACATAGCTAGATTTCACGGAGGAGGACTGATTTCATGGTCCGTGATGCGTTTTTCACGGCCGTGGCTTTGGTAAGGCCCCAGCCTTAACGAGGAGGCTTTGGCGTCGCTGGCAGCTAGAACAGCGCTGCAAACTGCACTGGGCCCCGTCAGCAGCACAGAGAGACTCGAATGCAGGTTGTGGTGAATAATGTCTGTCACTTCCCCTTTTGGAAAGGCTTTCATTAAGCGCCATAAAGACCTCTCTGAGCACTGGATCGGCCTCCGGAGGGAACCGGGCCAGGTGTGGAAATGGACCAACGGCACCGAATTCAATCACTGGTGAGTTCTCTTCCTTGTCAATGGGGACGGAGGGGGGGCTATCAGGGAAATTGGCTTAGCCACAAATGTGACTCGTTAGCTGCCTCCCAGCTGATGGGGCTGAGGCCAGGGATCACAAGAGAGGATCAGGTGACTTGCAGGCTTAATTTAAAGGCCAGCAAACTGCTCCGCTGAGAGCTGGCGGGAGCAGGTAGGTGCTTGCTGGAGGCAGGGCCCGGTTTAGTTCTTCGCTTGATGTTGAACTGCTTTGAGTAGTAAAACGTATCCCTGAGGAAATGGAGAGAATTGCTGTTGTGATAACTCTGAGACGAGCCTTAATAGCTCAGCTGATTCAAGCTGGACTTAACCCAACCCTACTAAGGCCGTTTTCAACATCCACACGTAACTGTTTTGCTGCTGACCATCTTAACAGAAGCATCAAGCCAGCAAACTTCCCCATCGCCACTGGATGAAGTCCCAGATCCTGGCGCAGATTGTTGCTATCAAGGATTGCTGGCGTTGTGCAAGAAAAAATCAACCCCCTTCCCCAAATTTAGTCCTCTCCTTCATGTCCCCAAAATGGGGAGAGACAAAGGTGATGCATCCCCTTCCTGGTGACAAACATTTCAACTGCTCGCTGGGTCCCAAAACTCAGTATTTTCCTAGATAAGAAAAGCCCCAGCTGTTCCTATCCTAGCTGCTTCCCAGTTTCCCTTGACAACTTCTGTGATGCAATTGTGTTTGGAACTTTGCACCAAAATGGTGCATCACAGTGCAATTAAAAATTGGAGAGCAGCGTTGAATGTGAACCATAGCCAGGCATGTTGGACTAACTGGACTACACAAAAGTGAAAGGGGACGGTGTTCATAACGTAGAGGCCCTAGCCGCTTGCTTTCTGTCCGCCGTGCTGCATAGAATATGAAGCCTTGACTTTAATTCCGTGGTGCTTGCAATGCAGGTTCGAAGTCAGAGCACAGGGTGAGTGCGCGTATCTGAACGATGAAGCCGTCACCTCTTCTTGGTGCGACACGGTGCGATACTGGATCTGCAGCAAGCCTGCCGGACTTACGCTGAGAAAGGAGAATGGTGCGCAAGGGCAAGCGGAGATGTCAGAGCTCAGCTGAAGTGCTACTGTATGCACAGGGACACACGCAACCCCCGCCCCGACTTTTCTACTCAACGTATTTGAGGCAGCAGGGGAGTGGGGGTGCTAGTGACGTGCTGTATCTTGTTTCTGTGCAAGTGAAGGTGGTCCAGAGCCTCTCAGCATCTGCTTTTTCCTCAACTGTTCCGGAACCTGCAGGGCTGGCTGCGGATCCGCAAGCGGCTAGCAGGAGGTGCTCAGTGGAGGAGCAAGTGGCGGGAGGGACCTCGGGGGAGGGAAGAGGTGGAGGGAGAGTGGAGCAGGGGTGAAGCCCCCACTGGGAGAAACAAGAGTCAGTGCCTGTGATCCAGCTGCTGGGACCCTGCACTTTAAATCCATCAATGTGACTAAAGAAAAGTTGCTGCTGTTTATCCTTCAGAGGGTACAATCACTATATTTGACTGTGCCACACCTGACCCCCACTAGGGTTAGGGCCCTACCAAATTCACTCTCTGGCCACCCAGCTGTGAAGGCAGCAGCACTGAAGTAAGGGTGGCAATACCTCGAACCCCCTAAAATAACCTTGCAACCTTGCCCCTCTCTTGTGGCACCTTAGAGACTAACACGTTTCTTTAGGTATAAACTTTCATGGGCTGGAACCCACTTAATCTGATGCATTTAAAAAAAATTTTTAAAAAAATGATGTGCTCATGTTTGATTTTTGTCTGGTTTTCTTTCTCCTGTAGTTCCAGGGTTGTTGTTTTTTTTAATCCCCCGGCATTCTTCCCTCCACCCCAGTCTCTGTTTTCCTTGGTTCTCTGCCAGCTCCACAGGATTACGTGCTACCGATCTGCTTCCTTTGCAAACCTTCCTCCTCCCCTGTAAGGCCGTTACGTGGAAAGTGAGAGTCTGGATTTTTCCCCCTGGCCAAATAAAGAATCATGTGGCCTTATTCTCCTCTGCTTTGGGAAGATGGGACTGTCACAGTCCAGGGCAACTGCAGCTATATTCCTCCTCTGTGGTTCCTCGAGGACACGCGTTCTAGGCTCCTGGCTCCTCAGCCATCACCTCTCTTGGGCAGAGCCCCACGTCTCTCTCCCTCCCGACCAGGGTTTTTCCAGGCTCCACAGTTCCCTGCCTTACAGTGTAACATTCCCCCAGCAAGCCAGACGGCCTAAACAGGCTAGTGTCCGCACCTCGGTGTCTCTCCAGAGGCTAGGAACAGCTGTTATTGCCAGCAGTTATAAATTACTCCACAGCCCTTTATAAGCAAGCATTGATTCTTACAGTGAAAAACTACAAAGAAAAGAGGTGGAGTGAAGGTAGGGCACTGGGGGCTGGGATGGGAAGAGGTGGAGCAAGGGTGGGGCCTTGGGGCAGAGATGGAGCCCCTCCTCCTCCGAAAAATAAAATCACTTCTCTAAAAAATCCTTGCATAGATTTTTAGATGTGCAATCTGAGTATTCATCTTTAGCCTTTAAATGCTTGGATTTTCAGCCATATCGTTTTTTATATACATCCTTCAAAAGACCCCCCCCTTATCTAAAATACACATGCGAACCTTGGGCATAGGGGCACCATAAACCCTAAGGACGGCCCTGAAAGGGAGAGTAAATCAGGCTAACAATGAAATCCGAATTCAACTGCAAATTGACCTTTTGAGCGATTGCTGTAGCTCCATAATGGGTCAGCCTCACACAGGCCTGTCTCTGGGTCTTTGCTTTTCCAGATCCTCTTGTAGTCTCCCTTCACTGGACACTTCTCCTGACCCGTCTGGGTTTCCATTGCCTTTCAGGGGCTGCTCCTACTGCTGTTTCTCCCCCATCTTTCTGTGAGGCCCTGGGGAGTGAGTCCTGGGCTCCTCTGAGGCGGAGTCAGCACAGTCGGTTACAACCAGCTGCAGAGACTCGGACCCAGAATTTCTCCCCTTTCACAGCTTCTTCCACTCCTGGAATTCCAGATAGACCAGTCTGGGGTTAGTGTGCTAAGCCTGGGGATTCCTCTTTTCATTCACTGCTCCCCTTAGTAATGCACACATCCAGACTGGCTATCAATAAATTCATGATCTTCCATTTAATTAGCCCCCTTACTCTCCCTAAAAATCCCCAAGCACCTAAAGACCCAGCTCGCTGGGCTGTGCAGAGATGTGGTCACGTTCCACTGAAGTGGATTCAGAGTAGCCGCCCTGTTAGTCTGTATCTGTGAAGTGGAGTGGAACGGAATGTAGCAGCAGCTGCCAGCAACATGAGTCAGCAATTTTGGAAAAGCCAGAAAGGAGACGCCTGTGTCCCGCAGATACTTTCACTGGACTTTGAATGAATGAGACCAGATCTTGGGCTGGGGTTTGGTCAGATGAACAAGGCTAGCCTTGGCCTGCTAAACCCAGGGTTGTAAGTTCAATCCTTGAGGGTCACTGATGGATCTGGGGCAAAAATCAGTACTTGGTCTTGCTAGTGAAGGTGGGGGGCTGGACTCAATGACCCTTCAGGGTCCCTTCCAGTTCCATGAGATAGGTATATCTCCATATATATTATCTCCTGTAAATGTAAACATTCCTGCTCTTGGGAGAACAGTGTTTATATATGTGTGGGTGTGTCTAGATACTGACCACGGACAAGCTATTAAGCCATTAGTACAACAGCCCCCAGATGTGCATCTGATGTTAGCCCGCCATACGGCTGTTTTATCATATTACTTCAGAAACATTATAAAGCTACGTAGAATCATAGAAACGTAGGGCTGGAAACAAAAAAGCCCAGCTCAGCCTCAAGACTGGATCTAGACTGGAATTTTCCTGGGAAATGTGGAGTGATTTGAACACAGGGTCGCGGATTTACAACCTAAATATACAGGCATTTTTCACAACCCCGAAAGTCTTCCAAGCCGGGCTTTTCAAAGGTCCCTAAGGGAGTGATCTTGCCCAGATAATTTAATTCCCTTGGGTGCCTCTGCAAAGGGCTCAGGCCGTATCCAAAAGGCAGGAGGCCCGTGAGACCTAGGGCTAGATGATGACCTCCTGAGGTCTCCTCCAGCCCTAATGGTCCATGATGCTACGTGGGGTGGCAGTTTGTCACGTCCCACCGGGCACACGCTGCTCTGTAGTGGAGTATTGGCATCAACAGGCCGTTAATGAGGCCGCTGGCTTTGCAGTGCAGGCCAGTCCCGGGCTCTTGCCCTGAGATCTGTAACTAGCAGTGACTTTCCAGAGGCGCTGGGCCTGGCCAGACGATGATGGGGGGCAAGGGGGAGGTTCAGGAGTGGGGCAGGGCCCCGCCAGCGCAGCCAGCCCCGCGGGGAGAGGCCCGAGCCCTGCCCCGGCAGTGCCCCCGGCGGCCGCTAGGGGTCCCCGCGCTGCAGCGCCGCGGCCCGCGGGCGAGGCCCCTGGTAAACAGCCGAGGCCAGGCTGGAGCCGAGCGGGGTGGAGGGCGCGGGCTGTGACTGGAGCTCGGTAAAGGCGGGTCCTGCGGGGGCCGGGCTGAGCGCGGGGGGGGGGCGGAAGCGGGGCGGGGCGCGCAGCCCAGCGGCCCCCAGCCCCCTCCAGGGCGGCTCGCTGCAGCTAGCCCGGTCCGTCCCCCCGTCGGTCAACTCATTGCACCGGGGGTGCAGCGCTGCAGCCCGCGGGATCGGCCCCGCCCCCAGCCAGCTCCGGGACAGCTGGTACGGTGCGCTGGTGGGGGAGGGGGTGTCCTGTGTCTGTGCAGGGCTGGGGGGAGTGTGTGAGCTGGGTCTGTGCAGGGGGTGTATGGCTGCTCTGTCTGGGGGAGGGGATCGGTGTCTGTGCAGGGGGTGTATGGCTGCTCTGTGGGGGTGGGGGGATCGGTGTCTGTGCAGGGGGTGTATGGCTGCTCTGTGGGGGAGGGGGGATCGGTGTCTGTGCAGGGGGTGTATGGCTGCTCTGTCTGTGGGGGGGGTCGGTGTCTGTGCAGGGTGTGTATGATGGGGGGTTGGGTGCTCTCTGTGCAGGGCTCTGTGGGGGAGGGGGGATCGGTGTCTGTGCAGGGGTGTGTATGATGGGGGGTTGGGTGCTCTCTGTGCAGGGCTCTGTGTGGGAGGGATTGGTGTCTGTGCAGGGGTGTGTGTGCGGGGTTGTGTGTTCTCTGTGCAGGGCTCTATGGGGGGACAGGTTGGATTTGATTTATATCAAATTGATTTAAATCATGATTTAATTCATGGTTTAAATCAAGTCTTCCTGACTTAAATCATAGATTTCTACATAAAAGTCCATTCTTGTTGGGTGTTATAACCTAAATACATATTCTTCACAACTTGGAGATAGATGTAGGTTTCATTTTTAGAAGGTACACACTACACATTTTTAAACAGTGATTTATTTTGAAAACTTTTCAGATTAGTTTTACAGTTATATCAGAAAATGAATGATTAGTTATTTCGTTTACCAAAGGTAATTGAAGCAGATAGTTATGAAGTCATTGGAATGTGAACTATCTCCAATTCAACAAATTAATCATTAATATTTGGAGGAATTTCTTGCTATGCTATATTAGGAGGAAAACATCACCAGACAGACATTTAAATTGTTGTATTTAACTAAAACAACAATGTTATGTATTCTGGATTTTTCTCTTCAACAGCAAACATAATATTTTAACAAAACAAGCATATGAATTTTTAAATGTAGTTAAACGTTCACGTTTTTTAAAATCAGGTTTGTTTTTGTTAAAATTGTTTCAAAAAAAAAATTAAAACCAACAAAAATTAAATCGACTGGGTGGATAGTCTTCAGAATCCTGTATGTTGAGGATGCATTCTCCTAAATGAAATAAGGCAATGCAGTTATTTAATTATTACCATACTGCTCATTACCAGGTCAACATGAAAACTTAAAATACTGGCTTCTGTAGCTAACTCAGTCGTCTTAACCTTCATTTTCCTGCTTTTTCATATTCTGGAAAAGAAAAATAAGCTTTCCTGCTTTGTCAGGTTCCAAACATTATCTCAATTTGGAATGAATTAGTTCAAATGAAGAAAATAGTCTTTCTACACCGACAGAAGAAGAAGAAGCTACTGCTGTTAAAAGTGAGATTATTACTTCAGCAGTCTCCGAATCCAAGAATTTAAGTGACTTCCACTGGTTCACTGGTGTGACTTTCTTGACAAAATCAGCAAACATGTATTTCTTGAATGGTTCCCCCTTAGCTCTGAAGTTTATTCTAGTTGGCATTATGGAGGGATGATTGCTGCATGTCCATGTCATAGTCAACTCCTCTTCTTCAGCAGTTAAGGTTTGAGCCTGGTACCGAGTATTGAGAATATTTGCAAGAAAATGAGCGGGAGATAGTGCCTGTCCATTTGGGTTTTTTTAATGCTTGTAATTTAAGTCTGTCATTGCATATTTCTCTTTTTAAGGTCTCACTCAGTTCCTTCCAAACTTTGGCTGTGACGGTGCCATTTATTTTCTCATGATTTTGTTCACAAACTGTCATCTGATTAGGCCAGTTCTTGATCTAGTGCTCAAAACAGTCCACTACTGAGTTCCATCCCATGTCGTGTGGGAGAGTTAGCTCGGCTCCTCCCACTTTTTTCAGAGCAGCTGCTGCAAAGTGGTTGTTAGGGAAGTATTTTGGAATTTCAACATTAGCCTTTATTTCTGGAACAATGATGTCTTTGGCTAGGAGGTGCATCAAATGAGCACTGCAACCATATGTTATTAATTTGGGACTCTCTTCTAAATAATTTCTTCTCATCTTGGATACATTAGCAGCATTGTCTGTGACCAAACTGCTTCTAGACATTTGAATTTTTTTTCACAGTTTGTTATAGCTTTTACTGCTACTTCTTGTACATATTCTGCTGTGTGTGCATTTCCTGATGTATCCATTGTTTCTGTAAGGAAGACATTCCTTTCTTCTGTTGTCACACAAGATCATATAACAGGATCATTGTGGACATTGCTCCACCCATTGAGATTCAGGTTAACAATTTCACCCCCTAGACGTCTTGCACACTGCTCAATTTCTCTTTCATACATTTTATCGAGCAATTTGCCTGCAACATCTGCTCTGTTGGGTGGACTGTATCCTGGTCTTAATGACTGAACCACGTTAATGAAGTGTTGGTTCTCAATCATACGGAAAGGAGAGTCTGTTGCATAAACAAACCGAGCATTTTTTTCATCAATTACCTCTTCTTGTAATCTGCCGGTTCTTATCACAAACTTATCTATGGTTGTTTCTGGGTAATGGAGTTTTTTTTTTCTTTTTCCTACAGGTGATCTACTGTGGCTATGTAACATACATTATGTGACTGAAACACTATCATTGGCAGATAACTCTGAAACTATAGAAAATGATGGTGATCTTGAAGGTGGATAGTCTTCAGAATCCTGTATGTTGAGGATGCATTCTCCTAAATGAAATAAGGCAATGCAGTTATTTAATTATTACCATACTGCTCATTTAGTATTACTCATTGCATTCACTGACACTCAGTACTACTTTAAAGGTGAAGGAAGATCTGTAAAAGGAAGATCTGCCTATTTCAGCTATTTATTTTTTATCACAACTGCATCTAAAATGATAGTACCAGAGAGTAGCAACTATATTTTTTGCTCAAACATGAGAATTCAAGAATAGTCCAGAAGGAAGACAGGCAGTCCTTAAGAAAGAAGTATGAAATAAAAAAGTTTACCAACCTCAAGATCCTGCATGTTCAGGCATGTTGCTTTCATCATCTTCAAGGCAGCTTCCTCCTGAGAGGGAACACTTCTCATGATGTTTCATTTGGTCAACCAGGCCTTGCATTTCTTTGTTGCACTGTTTGCATTTTGCACGCATGTCTGTCCTACCCACAGGTAGAGGAACTTCACTAAAATATTCCCAAACTGGGTCTCTTTTATGGCCTGCTGCCATTATAGGTTTTCCCTTCAAGTGAGAGAATGGTATGGTAGATCTCAAATCAATGAAGGCTACACTCAGAAAGACCTCAAGACTTCTGGAATATGCTGCTCAAACAGTTTCACTTTTGTTTCTATTGCCTGCCCCTCCCTTCTCACGTTTATCTCCAGACTTCTTCTCCTTGTCCAGATCTATTCAAGCATGTTATCTCTGGAGAGACAAATCCAAATTTTGAGAACTGCAAAACTAAGGATCTCTGATGGTATCTTCTAGACTGAGCACTGAGTCCCAGGGGGTAGATAGCAAGATTAACCTAAATAATCTATACAGAAGCCCCTGGAACCCCATAAGATTGTGTCCCTAATCCATGAACTACTGGAACTCATTTACAAAACTTTTCTTAAACATGACATAAATATATTGTCTCATACTATAGGATTAGAATTTATAATCCCTATTCCATGATGAGATATCTTTGCGCTATAATATATCTTAATTAAAACTATCATTAGGTAGGATTTTTCCTCAAAAAGCATTTTATCAAAAAAATCTGATTTAAATAAAAAAAATCTGATTTTTTTTAAATAATTGATTTTTATCCACCCTGAGCTACCATAAGGTGGGTGCAGAACTGGTTGGAAAATCGTTCCCAGAGAGTAGTTATCAGTGGTTCACAGTCATGCTGGAAGGGCATAACGAGTGGGGGTCCCACAGGGATCAGTTCTGGGTTAGGGTTCTGTCCGGTTCTGTTCAATATCTTCAATGATTCAGATAATGGGGCAGAGAGCACACTTATAAAGTTTTTGGATGATACCAAGCTGGGAGGGGTTGCAAGTGCTTTGGAGGATAGAATTAGAATTCAGAATGATCTGGACAAACTGGAGAAATGGTCTGAAGTAAACAGGATGAAATTCAATAAGGACAAATGCAAAGTACTCCACATAGGAAGGAACAATCAGTCGTACAACGTACAAACTGGGAAATGACTGCCTAGAAAGGAGAACTGCGGAAAAGGGTCTGGGGGGCAGAGTGGATCACAAGCTAAATATGAGTCAACAGTGTTACACCGTTGCCAAAAAATCAAACATTATTCCGGGATGTATTAGCCAGAGTGGTGTAAGCAAGACACGAGAAGTAATTCTGCCGCTTTACTCCACATTGATATGCCCTCAACTAGATACTGTGTTCAGCTCTGGGCGCCACATTTCAGGAAAGATGTGGACAAATTGGAGAAAATCCAGAGAAGAGCAACAAAAATGAGTAAAGGTCTAAAAAACATGACTTATGAGGGAAGATTGAAAAACTGGGTTTGTTTAGTCTGGAGAAGAAAAGACGGAGAGGGGACATGCTAACAGTACATAAAAAGGTTGTTACCCTGAGGAAGAAGGTAAATTGTTCTCTTTAATCTCTGAGGATAAAGAAGCAATGGGCTTAAATTGCAGCAAGGGCAGTTTAGGTTGGACATTAGGAAAAACTTCCTGTCAGGGTGGTTAAGCACTGGAATAAATTGCCTAGGGAGGCTGTGGAATCTCCATCACTGGAGATTTCTAGGAGCGGGTTAGAGAAACACCTGTTGGGGATAATGATTAGTCCTGCCCCGAGTGCAGGGGACTGGACTCGATGACCTCTCGAGGTCCCTTCCAATCCTATGATGAGGGGGAGTCAGGAGAGGTGCTGCTTTGCGATGGCAGCACCAGCTGGCGATTGCTCTTTGGCCAGCAGTAGCACTCAGAGCCGTTTGGAGATCAGGCCTCACGGCGCCGGGCCCTGCACGAGCACAGAACGAAGACTCTCCTTGTGCCAAGGAGTTGGGGTGCTGTCCCAGCGGCAGGGGTGGCAGAGCAGGGTCCCTGGGCGTTCTGTGGAGTAAGGGGGGTTTCCTCATTAGTGTGAGGTGCTAGGCCGAATCCAGTGGGGTGATGCTGTCACATGTTTCCAGCAGGAGCACGCTCAGGGCTCTGCGGCTCAGAAGATCACACAACTGTTCCCCGTAGAGCTCTGATGGCCAGGCCCTGTGCTCTGGGGCTGGTTGGGGGCTCTTTTGGGAAGGCCCTGCAGGGCCTGAGTACACAGTCTACTCTGGAAAGTGCAGGCGTCTCTGCCACTCCTTGTGACCGTGGGGATTGCTGGATCTGCCCCATGCAGTGGGGTCCCCGGTGGGGCCGTTGGCTCACGGGACGTGGGCTGAGGTAACTGGCGTTTCCCGGGCTTGCTCCTTTGCACGGAGCTGGTGTTCACCAGACCGGGTGGCCGTAGCCAGGCCAGCTGTTTCCCACCCGTCCCGTTCAGAGGCTCAGTCCTGGCGCTGCACAGAGCCAGTTTGGTTCAAGGGGCATTTCTACCCCTGTGTTAGCGAACGGCTGTGGGGCCACACTGGCACTATGGCTCGGGGAGCCCTGGGGTCATCCTCCCTCCACTCTGATTGTTTGTGTCTGAATTGACCCTCCTGTGTTTCCGCGGGCGTTTCCTGGCTGTCCTGTCTGTGCCAGCCCCGAGTGGCAGATGAATGCCGAGCCGGGTGGGTATTTACCTGGATCCCACCTGATCTGTTCTCTCCCAGCAGGGTCCCAGTCCCGATACCGGATGGAGCGAGGGGAAGAGCTGCAAGTCCCAGATCTCAGCAAAGGCGAGGACGACGAGAGCTGGCCGAGCCCCCAAACAGGTGGGGGATAAATAAGCCCAGCTGAGAGGGGTGGGGGCAGCTGGGACCCCCACAGCCACCCCTGCAAGCCCTCCTGGCCCAGCTCCTCTCCGAGGCTGTCGCCATCCTCTCCATGGTCTGTGTGCACCTGGTACCCATCCCACCACCTGTGCCAGGGCCCCCCAGAACCATATGAGAGCCAGGTCTTGGCTCTCACTGAAAAAGCCAATAATATTTCCAGACCGCACAGAGGCGAAGAAAGGCCTGTGAACGTGAGCGGGGTGGTGCTGATGCCTGCCTGAGTCAGCAGCAGCCTGAAAAAGCTGCAAGAGGTGGGACCGCCCCCTTCAATCCCAGCTCGGAAACCCCCTCCAGGGAGGGGCGGGGCCACGTGGCGGTGCCTGGGGCTCTGACTGCCGTAGTTGGGGCCCTGTCTTCCTGTGGGGATGGCTCAGGCCTGATTGTCCATTTCTTCCTGCAGGTGAGAGGCTGGCGAGCGTGGCCGGGGCAGAGGACGCTACACCGGGAAGGGGCGGCACCAGCACTGATGTGGAGCTGGTGGGAGGAGCGTGGCACAAAGACCCCGCTGCGGGGGCAGAGGAGGCGGTGCCAGGAGGCGGCGCCAGGGTGGAGGAGGTGCTGCCGGGAGGTAGCGCCGATGCAGAGCCGGCGCGGCACAGAGACCCCACCGTCAGGTGGCCCTTTAAATGCGGCGAGTGTGGGAAGAGCTTCCGGCAGAGCGCCACGCTGACCAGGCACCAGCTGCTGCATGCGAGCGAGAGGCCCTACGTCTGCACCACCTGCAGCAAAGGCTTTTGCGACGGCGCGGCGCTGGCCGCGCACCAACGGGGGCACACGGGCGAGCGCCCCTTCCCCTGCCTGGCGTGCGGCAAGGCCTTTGCCGGCAGCTCGGCGCTGCTGGTGCATCAGCGCGTGCACACCGGCGAGCGCCCCTACCGCTGCGGGGAGTGCGGGCAGAGCTTCCGGCAGAGCGCCCACCTGGCGCAGCACCAGCAGGGCACCCACGCCGGCCCGCGCCCCCACGCCTGCGCTCATTGCGGCAGGAGCTTCGGGCTGCGCTGCACACTGGCGCAGCACTTGCGGACGCACCGTGTCGAACAGCCCCACGCCTGCCCCGACTGCCCCCGCCGCTTCCGCCACCGCGCCCACCTGCTCCGGCACCGGCTGGCGCACACGGGCGAGCGCCCCTTCCCCTGCCCGGTCTGCGGCAAAGCCTTTGCCCTGAGCGCCACGTTGCTGCGGCACCAGCTGGTGCACACGGGCGAGCGCCCCCACCGCTGTGAGGAGTGCGGGCGCAGCTACACGCAGAGCTCCTACCTGCGCCAGCACCAGCGCAGTGCCCACGCTGGCCAGCGCCCCCACACCTGCCCTGACTGCGGCCAGGCCTTCGCCGACCGCGCCAACCTCCTGCGGCACCAGCGGGGCCACACGGCCGCCCGGCCCCACACCTGCGCTGAGTGCGGGCGGCGCTTTGCCCAGCTGGCCAGTCTGGTGGAGCACCGCCGGCGGCACACGGGCGAGAAACCCCACGAGTGCCCCCGCTGCGGGCGCTGCTTCCGCCACCACTCGGCCCTGCTCCGCCACCAGCGCGCCCATGCCGGGGAGCGCCCCTTCCGCTGCGCGCAGTGCGGGCGTGGCTTCACCCGCAGCTCCAACCTCCTGCTGCACCAGCGGGTGCATGCTGCTGAGTGACATCCCAGCCTCCAGGACAGCACCGGCATCCGGTGCCTCCCACGCCCCGCATGCGGGGATGGGCCTGGCCTGGCCCTGACCGGAGTCCGCACTCGTGCATGGCCACTGCCCAGGAATGGGGGTGGCTGGATCCGTCTGGGTACTGAGTGTGAGTGAAGCTGCTGCCAGCACTCACGGTTTCTCCAGTCCCACGTAGCAACATGGGGGCAGAGCTTCCTGCAGGGTAGGGCCCTGCTCGGGGTGGGGCTCAGGGAATGGGGGCTGTGCCCAGGCAGTGCCTGATCCCCCTTTTTCTCCCCTTCTGCTGGCTGGTTCTGCCCGATCTGCTGCCCCAACCCCCTGGGCCCTGCCCTGTGGCCCAGCCAAGCCAAAACCTGCCCTGCAGTTGCCCAGCTGTGCGTGGGGCCGGGGCCCAGAAGCAGGGGGACGCCAGCACTCAATGCAGGCTTGTGGGAAATGGGGGAGGGGCTGGCTGGAGGCATGCAGGGGCTGCAGGTTCGGGGGAGCTGCTTCAAATGAATTTTCTAAAATGTTTTGTTACAAAGTGAAAATAAACCTGTGACGTTCCCAGGGTGCTGTGGGGTGTCTGCATGGGGCAGGCACCGAGTCCCGTGGCCTGACCGCACCAAGCGCTCCTGAGGGGAATGCTGGCTCGGCCCAGGCATTCTACGGCTTCATCCTGGCTCCACTTTGGAGAAATGTCTCTTTGGGGGCTTTTGTTGCCACCACAATGTGTGTGACCGTGGGCAGTGCCGCCTCCCTGCTCTGCGCCTGTCGCTCTGAGAGGAGCCAGCTGCCTCCCTCCTCTCAGCGGCGCACGATCCTTTGCAAGGTCTGTAACTGTTTCACCTCCAGGGCCGGCTCCAGGCACCAGCCGACCAAGCACATGCTTGGGGCGGCACCTTGGGGTGGGGGGGCACTCGGGTTTTGGTTTTGGTTTGACAGGGCAGCACTGGAGGGTTTTTTTTTTTTGTTTTTGTTTCGGCCGGGCGGTGCGGCGCTCGCGGGGGGGCATGTTTCGGTGGCACAGCACTCGGGGGCAGGGGCTTGGGGGGACAGGGGCTGCGGCGGCGCAGCACTTGGGGCTTTTGGCGGCGCCAGGGCTGGCTGCAGGCACCAGCCAACCAAGTATGTGCTTGGGGTGGGGCGGCGCTAAGGGTTTGTTGTTGGTTTTTTTTGGTTTGGCCGGGTGGGCGCTGGAGGGGTTTGTTTGTTTTTGTTTCAGCCGGGGGGCATGTTTCGGCGGCATGGCACTCAGGGGGCTGGGGGCTGGTGTGGCGCTTGGGGCTTTTGGCGGCGCGGCACTCGGGGGAGGGGGGTTGGGCGGCCTGGCGTTCATGGGGAGAGGTGTTACAGTGGGGCTGTGCGCTCTCTTTTTTTTTTTTTGCTTGGGGCAGCAAAAAAGTTAGAGCCGTCCCAGACCATGGGGTGGCCCAGCCCCAGCCCCGGGGGAGAATGGGGCCAGCCAGCCACCAAGGGGCAGGAGGGGGCCGCAGTGCTGCTGCCATGATTGGTCCTTGCCCCCAGGCCAGAGAGCTCAGGGCCGGGAAGGACCAGCAGGACCCAGGCTGTGTGAACTCAGCGTAGAGTCCAGTCCGTGGCTGAGCAGAGAACACACACCCCATCCCTCCATCCCGGCCAGAGTGAGACCCCCACACCCAGGAGAGCTCCCCCAGGGCAGCCACCTGGCCTCTGCCCAGGCCGGGGCAGGGCCGATTCAGGCCTGTTTAGTGAGAGCTGAGTAAGGACAAGACACATGGGCAGGAGCCCCCCCTGCCTCCGGAGCACACTAGGGTCACCTAGGGCAAGTCCCGGGTCCAGCCAAGCCCCATATTGCAGTGGGTTGGGCTGGTCCTGTACCCAAGAGGGGAAGGTCTATTCCCCCCCCCCCAACTCATAGCCCCCCCCCCGCACATCTTTGGGGTGGAGCAGCCACCCAGAAAAATGAAAGTCAGCACCTGTGATATTAAAAACAAGAACCAACACACATACGAATACACCTAGCAGAGATCACCCCCATTGCAACAACCACCTGGGCCTCTGCTAGGGGTCAGTCCCTGACACCCCACATGGGGTTTCTGTGGTTACAAGTTTGTAACAGCCTTGGCTCAGACCAGGCAGCCCATGGAGAGACCAGTCCATCCTTTATCCAGCTTGAGCCTCTGTTGCTCAGATTCCCGCTCCAGGTGATCAGCAGACAACACCCCTCTCCGTGGTGGGGCGTAGCTGCCAAAGCCTGGGCTTTGCATATGTGGAACTGGGAAACATGCATTCTCCTCCCCCTAGAGCTTCCCCAGGCAAACCCCTTGACCTGCTTTGTCCCAAATTCAATTCTTGCCTGGCCCATGGTTCGCTACAGTCCTTTGAAGTTCCCAGTGTTCACATCACATCTTCCCTGTAGAGAGAGATCACACACAACCCTGGCCCGCAGTAATACAACAAGGAGTCCAGTGGGACCTTAAAGACTAATGGATTTATTTGGGCATGAGCTTTCATGAGTAAAAAAACCCTCCTCTTCAGATGCATGGAGTGAAAATTACAGATAGAGGCATAAATACATATTGGCACCTGAAGAGAAGGGAGTTACCTTCCAAGAGGAGAACCAATTCAATCAGGTTGGATGTGGTCCACTCCCAATAACTGATGAGGAGGTGTCAATACCAAGAGAGGGAAAATGGCTTTTTCATTTGCAAACTTAACACCAGCAATTTGGGCTTGAATAGGGACTGGGAGTGGCTGGCTCATTACAAAAGCAATTTTCCCTCTCTTGGCCCCAGCCCTGAGCTGCCCCCAAACCCAGAGCCCCTTCCTGCACCCCAAACCCCTCATCCCCAGCTGTAGCCCAGAGCCTGCACCCCCAGCCCAGAGCCCTGACCCCTCTGCATCCTAACCCCTACCCAGCCCCCCTCCTGCACCCCAACCCCTCATCCCCAGCCCCACCCACAGCCTGCACCCCCAGCCCAAACCCAACCCCCTCCTTGACCCCAACCTCCTGCCCCAGCCCTGAGCCCCCTGCACCCCAAACCCCTCATCCCCATCCCAGAGCCTGCACCCCCAACCCAGAGCCCTGACCCCCTCCTGCATCCCAACCCCTCCCCCAGCCCCCCAAAACCCAGATCCCCCTCCTGCACCCCAAATGCCCCAGCCCAGAGCCCTGACCCCCTCTTGCACCCCAACCTCTGGCCCTCACCCCCACACCCCAACCCTCTGCCCCAGCCCTGAGCCCCTCCCACACCCACTGGGTCACAGGCATCAACAATTTTCCTTCAACTGAAACAAGCTTGTTTCCCCATTGCTCTGTCTCTGAGGCTGATTGGGTTCTACTCCTTGCACAGCCAATGCAATCCAGGGACCCCACCCAGAGTTCCCAGCACTGCTGGAGAGAGACCCCACTCATTCCTGCTCTCTCGCCCCAGTGCCTAGGGTGACCAGACAGCAAGTGTGAAAAATCGGGACGGGGGTGGGGGTAATAGGAGCTTATATAAGAAAAAGCCCCAAGTATCAGGACTGTCCCTATAAAATCGGTACATCTGGTCACCCTACCAGTGCCCCCACCCCCCCCCCCCCCCCGGGAGATTGATACCGCACACCCTGCAGTGACTGAAGCAGTGACCTTTCCTCTGGGGCATCCTTCTTTCTTTCTGGAAGTCTTTGAGATTCCCTCCTCCCTTGGGCGGGGGAGGAGCAGAGGGACCTGCTCTGAAGAGTCCCTATAAGGAGCTGGGATTGTCCAATACAGCCGGGGGCATGTCCTGTACCAGCCCACGTGCACCATCACCCCACCCTCACCTCATCCTGTCGATGGGTGTCAAGCGGCTGCCATGGGTGGCAAGTTTGTAGAAATTTTGGTGGTGCCCAGAACCTGCCCCCCCAACTCCGCCCCCTCAAACTCTGCCCCCACCTGCTAAGGCTCTGGGAGGGGGTTGTGGGGGGAGGTCGGGGGTGCAGATCCTGGGCTGGGGATTAGGGTGCAGGAGGGGTGCAGGGTGCAGGCTGGGGGTGGGGACATAGGAAGGCATGAAGGGTGCACCCTCAGGGAGGGAGTTTGGGGATAGGAGCAGGGGCGGCTCTAGGATTTGCGCTGCCCCAAGCAGGGCTGCACGCCCCAGGGGGCGCTCTGGCAGTCGCCGGTCCCGTGGCTCCAGTGGACCTCCTGCAGACGTGCCTGCAGAGGGTCCGCTGGTCCCGCACAGCTGCGGATGCTCCACCGAAGCCGTGGGACCAGCGGACTCTCCGCAGGCACGCCTGCGGGATGTCCACTGGAGCTACCTGCCGCCCTCCCGCGCGACGCCGTCCCAAGCACGCGCTTGGCGCGCTGGGGTCTGGAGCCGGCCCTGGATGGGAGGTAGTGCAGGGGTGAGGGCTGTGGGGCTGAGGATGAGGGGTTCATGGTGTGGGGGGGCTCAGGGCTGGGGCTGAGGATTAGGGAGCGGGGGGATGAGGGCTCTGGCTGGGGATGAGGGTTTGGGACATTGGGGAGGCTCAGGGTGAGGGCGGAAGGGCAGGGTAAGGGCAGCCTGCCTTGCCATTAGTGGAGGGCAGGCACTAGGACCCTGGGGCAGCAGACAGCCGTTCTGCCAGGAGCTGAGAGCAGGCAGGGGAGAGGCTCCGCAGCAGCACGGCAGAGGTGGGGATACGAGGGGGGGGTGTGGCAGGCGGGGGCTGGAACCTGCTCCAGGCAGGGACACAGCGGGGGGGGCGGGGGGGAGATGCGTAGGGGAGCGGGGGCCAGGGCCCGATCCAGGCAAGGCTGGGGGAGAGACCCAGATCCAACTATTGGTGGAGCAGGGCACCCGGCCCTGAATATTCCTGGAGCCCGGGCACCGCACACAGATATAACCTGCCGCCTATGGGCCGGCTGCCTGTGCTGGGCTTTATCAGATCCAGCTTCCCATGGTCCCCACATCCCCATGGGCGGCAAGTTATATACCCACATGGGGCCCGGGGGCCCAGCTCCACCAATGGTTGGGGCCGGGTCTCCCCCCAGCACCTCCCTCGAATGTCCCCCAACCCCCCCCCCTTCCCCCTGTTGCTGGCCCGTGCACATCCCTAGCCCCAGAAGGAGCAGCGCGTCCCTCCCTCTTCCCTGCAGCTCCATGGTGCCTCCCTGCAGCAACTGCTGCCGTAGGGTCCTAGTGCCGCCCTTCTCACTGCCAGGGCAGACTGACTCTGAACCTCCCCTTTCTCTTTTCCAGCAGGACCCTCCAACCAGAGGCGGCTTTATGGTTTTTGCTGCCCCAAGCATGGCAGTCAGGCGGCTTCCGATGGCACGCCTGCGGGCGGTCCGCTGGCCACGCGGATTCGGCGGCAGGCCTGCGGGAGGTCAGCCAGTGCCACGCCTTCAGCATCCCCGCCACTGAATTACCGCCGAAGCTGCGGGACCGGTGGACCTCCCGCAGGCATGCCACCGAAGGTGGCCTGACAGCCGCCCTTACAACAACCGGCTGTCCACCCCCCACGGCTTGCGGCCCTTGGCACGTGCCTGCTGGTGCTTGGAGCCACCCCTACGTAGAAAACAAAATGATAATACTTTCTAGAGCTGGGGTTCTCACAAATTTTTGGCAGCCTCAGAATGCAGCTCTGCCAATATGTATCTAACTGTAGGAAAAACAAATAAATAAATTACATGTGCATATTTACACTGGGGTTTTTTTTTGCAGATTCAATAAGAAATATAAGGCACAGTTGTGTTTACCCTTTAGTGGACCTAAAAACAAACAAGTGCTTTGCACATTCTTGTCTTTTTTGTTGTTCTTTTGCTTTGTTGGTAAAAGGTGGACGGCGGTACAATAATTCTAAACTAAATGTATAAGTGCTTTACATAACAGAAGTCCAAATAATAATGAAAGAATGTATCTGCCAATGTCCAAAATTTCTTTCAGACAAAAGACCAATCTAAAAAATGACCAGTAATAATAATAATGAGAATAGTAACAACAAAATCTGAGCTGTTGCTGTTGTCTTTTGAGCTTGGTTTTTGCATCATGTAACAGCTTGCGCCTCTGAAACTCACCGTGGTAATTTTATGGGTCATCTTAATTATCACTTCAAAAGGTTTTTCTTCTCTCCTGCTGATGATAGCTCATCTCAGTTGATTAGACTCTGCCTGTTGGTATGCATGCTTCCACCTTTTCATGTTCTCTGTATGTCTAAATATCTCCTGTCTGTGTGTTCCATTCTATGCAGCCGGAAGAAGTGAGCTGTAGCCCACAAAAGCTTATGCTGAAATAAATGTGTTAGTCTCTAAGGCGCCACAAGTTCTCCTGTTCTTTTTTCGTGGTAATTTTGTTCAACTTCCCCTGCATGAGTGCTCTAGGGATGCTGCACTACATACATTTCAATATGATGAATTTCTCTTACAAACAGCGCACACTGCAACTTGCTCAGAACGGAATCGGATGGCTTCAGAAACACAAGAAACTGCCTTTCCCCCTGGTGCTGAACTGTTCATTTTTCTTTCTAGGTTTTGCTTTTCTTAGCAGACTGTCCCAGAGGCGCCACCTGCTAATCACAGTCAGGGTCATTTTCTGGCACTAGATTATTTGAAATACTTTGATCCCCATTTGCATTTTTAACTCTTTCACCTGCTGCCATGCAGGGCCGGCTTTAGGAAGTGCAGGGCCCAATTCAAACAGTTTCAATGGGGCCCCGGCCGGGATGACTAAAACAAAAGTACACTTAAAAAAAACCCTTTCATTTCTTCCATGTATTATTTACTTTCCATGACTATATAAATAACAAAATTATCTATTACATACATTGCATCATATATTAATTAGCTGATTTGCACTTTCATATTAGGAAAATAATTCGTTTTGATAGTTGTACAACTGATTTTCTTCACTATTTTATTAAAATTTATAAAATTTCCTTATTAATATAAAATTGCCCCCTCCTTTCCCCCCACAGCACCGCCCAGCCCCCTGGAAACAAACCCTCCTTCCCCAGCTCCGCCCCATCGAAACAAGGTTCGGGGGGGGGGGGCGGCAGGAAGAAATGGCACACATGGGGTGACCAGATCACAGCAGTAAAATAGGACCTGCCCCCCTCCCTGCTCAGCCCCACCATCACCCCCCTCTTCACTTCCGTAGCCCCCCGCTGGTTTGCAGCATCCCTCCTAGTCAGTCCCCCACCCACCACTTGCCTCCTTTCACCTTCTCCCTCCCCTGCCAGAAACCCCCATGCCCACCCCTAGAACTCCTGCTGGCTCACTGCTCACCTCTTTGCCCACCCGCCACTTGCCCCCCCCCCACGTATAAAGCCTCATTCAAAGACCCAGGGGTCACTATATTACTGCACATAGCAGTCAATCAATGCAGTTGTAGATAAATCTCTGCATTATGCATTTTTGTATAACTTTTATATGACTGTATTGAACCATGGTAATATGTTATAGCCAGGGCCGGCTCTAGACCCCAGCGCGCCAAGTGCGCGCGTGGGGCAGCATTTTGCCAGCAGGCGGCTCCGGCGGACCTTCCGCAGTCATGCCTGCGGGAGGTCCACCGGAGACGCGGGACCAGCGGCCCCTCCGCAGGAATGTCTGCGGGAGGTCCCGCGGAGCCGTGGGACCGGCGCCCAGCAGCGCACCCCCTGTGGCATGCCGCCCGCCCTGCTTGGGGCGGCCAAATTCTTAGAGTCGCCTCTGGTTATAGCAGGCCCTAAAAGTAGTGTAATTAAGGTAAAAGAAAAATGTCATTTTGCTTGGAGTAGAATAAGATCTTCCCCCCCACTTTGTAATCAATTGCCCTGTTGAATGAATGAGGTGTGAATTAGGAAGGTGGAGAAGGCAGCACCTTCAACCCTTGGAGAGGGGCTGGGAGCCAGACAGAGGAGAGCTTTGCCCAGGCTGAGTGGGACGGAGTTTGGGTGCTGGGTACAGGCTCTAGGCTGGGGCACGGGGTGGGGTGCAGGAAGGGTGGAGGGGTGCAGGCTCTGGGAGAGTGTTTGGGGGCCGGAGAGGGGGTGGTGGGTGCTGGGAGGGGAGGGGACTGCCATCACATGTGGCTTGCTTCCTCCTCTGCTGCCCCTCACCATAGCCTCAGTGGAGAATGGGGCTGCCCCTTGCCCAATGTTTGCAGGAGTGGTGGCTGGGGGGAAACCTAGCCAAACTCTGGTTTTACTCTTTCGTCGCTGGGTCACTTTAACCCGTTACACACCTTTTCCCGCCTCTCTCACCCCCGTTTTCTACTGGGCTTATTTGATCTTTTCGGTGGAGCTAGATGAAAACCACAAACCCCAGTGAGAGCAACAGGCTGGAAGACTAAACTGAACCCACCACCCAGCCTAGTCCATCCCAGAGCCCAGGACTGAGGGCAAATGTCCCCCCCCACCCCCAGACCACCTTCCACTCCTGGCCTCTCCCAGCGATTCTGTATGGCTGCATCAGGCGGGATTTCAACGGGACCCCCCCCTGCTAAATTCACCCCTGTTTTGCAACCACTCTGCACCAATAGCACCTTCCTTCCCTGCCCTAGAGCTGCTGGATGGCTAGAAAGTTGAGCTGGGCATTTGATTGATGTGGAATATTATCATGCCCCCCCTCAAAAAAAACCTTAATATCCACACAGCTTGGGGGGGGGGGGGAGAAAGACTAGCAAATTGGGCAAATCGGCCTAAAGCCGGCCCTGCTGCCATGAACAATCGCAACCTACCGAAACACCATGCAGGGAGACGGCCAATAGCCGCTTACAGAGCTACAGTATCAGGGGATGTAAATATAGTGATTAGCCAATAAATATACTTTGTGACTTGAAAGAAAACCACACCCGTGTAGTTCAGCTCTGCTTGGACCCTATTATTTAAAGGGGAGTGCGCATTATGATTTATGGCATTTACAAGCAGGGGCGGCTCTACAAATTTGGCCGCCCCAAGCAGTCATGCCCGGGAGGCGCCCCCGAGCCCCGGGAGCAGCGGACCTCCCGCGGGCATGACTGCGGAGGGTCCGCTGGTCGTGCGGCTCGGCTGGACCTCCCGCAGCTGCGGGCGGTTCGCTGGTCCGGCGGCTCCGGTTGAGCTGCCGCAGTCATGCCTGCAGGAGGTCCAGCCGAGCCGCGGGACCAGCGAACCGTCCGCAGTCATGCCTGCGGGAGGTCCACCGGAGCCACGAGCCGAGCGTCCCCTCCGCAGTCATGCCTGTGGCAGGTCCGCTGCTCCCTGGGCTCCGGTGGACCTCCCGCAGGCATGACTGCGGCAGGTCCGCTGGAGCCGCCTGCCGCCCCCCCAGGAAAGGGCCGCCCCACGCGGGTGCTTGCCCCGCTGGGCTCTGGAGCCGGCCCTGTTTACAAGGCATCTTCAATACCTAACATCTCAGTGATTGTTTGACCACTTTGGAGGCTCTCGTGGCTACAAAACAATCAGCTGGTGGCCACATTTCAGAAATGCTGTTCTGGAGTCTAAACTAGCAAGGCCTCCCCTTCCCTTACCTCCCCAGCGAGAGATCATAAGATCTCACCCTCTCAGCTGCAGAGAAAAGCTTGACAATGTGTTCCTGAGTGTAAAGGTTCAGAAGCAGAAGCACATACAAAGAATCCACAGTTTAAACTACACACACCTTGAGGGCCCCACTGCCTGATTGAGATCTTGAGCTTGGCCAGGCTGATGAATGGGGACACGGCTCATTCAAGTACTGTAGGTGTGAGTTGTATCAGTGTCATTTCTAGGAGACTTATTTTGAGCTCCTTCCAGTGCCGTCCCTTTTCCCATCACATACACCTCAGTTTGCTACAGATCCACCGTCTTTCCATGTAGCACCGTGAGCTGCTGACCCAATTCTCGTCATTCAGATACGCGCAGTCACCGCCTCCTCTTATCTGAAACCTGCAACACAGAAGCCGGGGAGCTGGGGTCAGGCAGAGCCCGGGCATTTCACACCCGTCACAGCCAGGGGAGCCGTTCTCCTCAGTGCAGGCCTGAGTGCGGAGCAGCTACTCTCACAGCCCCTCAGGAGCAGAGCGGAGCAAATCGTTCATCGTTCAGCTCAGGGGCCAAACTGAAACACACACAACTGATTGTTTCTTGGTCTGTCCTACCCCTCCCCCCACACTGAAATGAAAACAATTCATTTCAGGTCAGAAGACACCCGAAAACAAAATGAAACACCAAGGAAAAAAAAATGACGTTGGTCAAAAGAAACATTTTATTTAACCCAAAACCAAGTTTTTCAGTTTTTCATTTCAGTTTTGGGTGTTTTTCACCTTTTGGGGTTTTTTAAAGAAATCGCTAAATTTCGAAAACAAAACATCAGTGCAAACCAGAAAGTCAAAACGTTTAGCTTGGAAACAGCCAAAACCAACCATTTCACCGTTTTAAAAATTCATCCGCCGCCCCCTCCCCCACTCCAAAATGCATTTTTCATTTGCTGGGGGGATAATATTGGCCTGACTCTATTCAGGACTCCCCCAACTGCACAAGCGACAGGCTCCAGGCCCAGCATCACCCTGGCAGACAGGGACCATTACACAGGGGGCAACAGAACAGGGAGGGGGGTGTGTAAGAAGATGGACTGGTCGCCATGAAGATGGGTGGATGTTTTGATCCCACTCCCAGCTCACTCCTGCCCAGCCTGGGTTAGGATGGGCCCCTGCAGGTCCAGACTCCCCAGAACAACCCAGCCAGGCTGCCCCGGGGCAGAGACTCCAGAGGCGTCTGCACGGCAGGGAGCAGCTGTAACCACCAGGTGGAAGAGCCAGATGGGGGCACCCTGGACAGTTTCCATCGTCTCGTCAGGACACACTGCACCGGGGAGGCTGGAGCGAAATGGCGGCAGCACAGGGACTGCAGCACAAACCCAGCAGCGCTGAGAGATGACATCAGCTCTTGCAGTGCCTCACGTTAGCGCTGGAGGCAGCACTTCAGACCTGGGTGAAGGGCAGGATCAAGGCAAACCTCCACATGGGGCTTCCCACGTTCCCACCCTAACTAGTGGCAGGGGTCACATACAGAATAGTCGTCTGCAAGGGGGGCAGCGCCACTCTGGATGCTGGGTGGGATCCCCTGTTGGCACCACCTAAGTCGAGCCTTGAGGTGGCAGCAGCGAGGACTCCCCACAAAGAGTCCGCTACTGGGATAGGCTTGGGAGTTGGGGGAGCCCCCCAGGGCAGCAAGTTTCAGAATTAACATCCCATTGAGATGTACGGGGCAGCTCCCCCTTCTGAGCTATTGGCTCAGGCTCTCTGCAGACTGAGGCAGGTGCTGCTGTGTTGGTTACACTCAGGTCACATTTCCCAACAACCACAAAGAGAAGACACTTTTCTTTGTATGTGACTCAACTGCAATCACATGACTCCAGGATCTGGGGCCCCAGAAATAGACTATAGTGCCCGGCCCCTAATCCAGCCCTGACTGGGCATATGAGTTCGCTTCCTAGATTTATACTGGGCACCTGAATGGCAGTGGCCTGTGACAGTTTTGGGGAATATAGACCTGCATCAACTCCTGGGTTCCTATTTGCTTTGTGACAGGTAATTTGATTGTGAATTAGTTTATCCATTTGCTAGCAGGGCCCTGGCACAGAGTGCTACATCTGGGAAGGTACAGCCGGGCCACCAGCAATGCAATGGGGCAGTGGGGGCTTTGCAGAACCGCTGACTGTTAGTGACCCTCTATGCTGAGCAGCCCACAGGGGGGCTGGAGAATGGAAAGTCCCCAGCAGGAGGGAGAGAATTTGAGAGACTGATTTTCAAAAGGGACCGGTCCTCTAACAAGAGGGGCAGATCATCACCAGAACTAGATGACTGAGCAGGGAAAGTGGGGGGCAGGAGGGATCTTGCCTCCTTAAAACACTCTGAGCAGAACCAAGATGACACTGAAAGAAGACACCTTGCATCCGAAGAAGTGGGTATTCACCCACGAAAGCTCATGCTCCAAAACGTCTGTTAGTCTATAAGGTGCCACAAGACTCTGCTGCTTTTACAGATCCAGACTAACACGGCTCCCCCTCTGATACTGAAAGAAGAAATTGCATTCAGGGGTTTCCTCTTCCATTGATCTAACTCTTGAGCTGTCCACTGGGAATGGGGGAAGAGAGTGTTTGAGAAGTTCCTTTGCGAAAGCAGGTGTTCCTTGTTTGTAACCGTCACGTGACCCTCCCAGAGTTCATCTGGAGTGGAGGGTGGAGCTCTAGGGACAGCATGGCCTCTAGGGAGGTTTGGGAGGGTTCAGCACTGGTTTTGGGTCCCACAGCAGCTGGACTGCAGGGTCCCACATCCTAAGGAGGGTACCAGACAGGGAGTCTGTACCCCAACAGTGTGCCACAGAGGCCTGAAGTAGGGACAGTGTCTGGCAGCTATTCAGACCCAGTGGAGCTGGAAGCAGGTGGGATCCAAAGGTTGGGTCCAATACAGCACAATGGGGACTGGCCTTGGGGAGCACTGACCCAGGGCCATAACAGCCTGATTTTTCAAAGTACTGAAATAACCCAGACCAGGGAAGTGGGGGGTCTCCATCCCCCGCTAGTGCCTGGCCTGTGTAAGAGCTTCATCAATCAGGAGGGGTTTTCACTTAAAGAAGTGGATTCTTTAGCTCCAATGGCAGAGGCTGATGCTTCTAGTGCTGAAGTCTCAGGGTTCAATCCCTGCTCTGGGCTCGAGCAGCGCTGGTTTTGTGATCCCACTTGGAGCCCACTGAAATCCACATGGGGTGTTGTCTGGGCAGCCATCACTACTGTGGGAAACCCAGGCGTCCAGCACCTGTGAACCGCAGGCTCCTTTAATGTCGGTGCCTTGTTGTGGATTCAGAGGCCTCACCAGCCGAGTCACTCAAACCCGCTGGCTGCAATCCCCAGCAGGACCCGCACCCACCATGCAGGGCTGGGCACGGCGAGGGCACCTCTGGCTATGGCGGGCTCTGTCTCCGGCCCAGCACCGCGCTGCGGGGAGGAGCCGAGAGTTCCAGGGACACACCGGCTCCCATCGGTCTCGGATACACGCAGGACGCGAACGGACCAGGGTCACGTCTGGTTGTTTCACTAGCACTGAATGGTGGATCTGCCTGAACTCAAACAGCTCAGACACCAAAAACCCCAAGCCCAGGGAATTAGTACAGAGGAGGAGAGAGACTCACGTGTGGTTGAATATGGTGCCATTGGTCCATTTCCAGGGCTGCCCCTGCTCCCTCCGGAGGCCGATCCAGTGGTCATGGGCATCCTTATGGCGCAGCAGAAAGGCCTTAAAGAAAGCCGAGGGAGAGCACGGATCAGCCTCAGATCTGGTGCTTCCCCCCCAGGCCCCTGTGCTGCAGAGAATCCCAGTCACACATTGAGAGGCTCAATTTATTTTCAGAAGGACACTGGATTTCCCCTCCCTCTTGCAAAGCACAAGATCACCCAGGCAGTATTAACCCTCCCACCGCACACAGCAGCCCTGCCCCTGTGCTCCCAGTCACCTGCACCCCAAGTTCCCCTGGCGTGGGGGCAGCTGCTGGGTCTGAGCTCTCTGCAGAGATCTCTTCTCACAGAGCACCTGCCACTCACTACATCAAGGTAGGAGGAGGAAGTGAGTCAAGCTGAAGTGGGAGGGGTCAACGTGAGAGGACCCCCCCCCCATCCTCAGCTGGCTGCTCCTTTCCCATCCCCAAACCAGGAGCGCTGCCTGTGTTCTCAGTCCCACTCCAGCAGCCAGCAGATGCCTGAGCCAGCCCTGCCCTAGAGAGGGGCTGTCTCCCTATTTGGGGAGGGGGCAGCTGAGAATGGGCAATCCCTGTGATCACACACAGACACTAAGGCCCTGGGCCCAGCCAGGCCTGGCATTCAGGGGCTGGAAGTCCATTCGCTCTGGCCTTCCAGCACGAGAGGGGTCAGAGCTGCTCCTGGCCCTGCAGGGGCAGAGCCCAGGTCCTATTGCAGCAGCAGCCGTCACTGTGCCAAGGTCAGTGTATCGCAATTAGAGAGTCTCTCACCATTTCCTGCTCACTGTCGATCCCAGCCAAGGAGGCACCCGGTGCAGAGCAGCGGCTCTGGCAGTAGGTCCAGTTCCCTTCAGTCTCAGAAAAATAGTAGCATTTCCCTCGGTATCCCATCCAGCCGTCCGGGCATGCAGGACACAGATCAGCTGATGAAAGCTTAGATGCCTGCACTGAGAATGAGAAAGTAACATGTGGGGTAAGAGTTGCATCTAGAATTGGGCATTTGACTAGTACAAAAAATAATCGGTCAATTGACCAGTCGAATGTGTCAAAAAATGGTCGAATATTTTAAAATTTGAATTTATCAGAACAGTAACAAACAAGAGCAAGAGTTCATTGTCTCCAGGAGGTTTAGCTTTAGACACATACTTATGTCTAATTTTAAAAAAAGTGTACTTAACGGAGTTATTTTAATGCCTGTCTAGTTGGTGAATAACCAGAGGCAGAGTTATGAGATCATGGTGGGTCAGAGCCACAAAACCATTCTCAACCCTGCAAGAATCACTCCTGCTCATTTTCACCCTTCGGGGTATTTCCTGCTGTTTCCTTTTTGGGGTTCAGAGGAGTCTCACTCAAACCCCTCCAGACATTTTTGAGCACATCACTTTTTTTTGCACCACAGTAACTCGGTAGCTGGTTTTTAAGCCTTCCCATGTGGCTGGTGCTCAGGGAGGAACAGACACCCTAAGTCTGGAAGAGTTTGGAAATGTGGCAGCGGTGATCAAAATATGAGCATGGGCTCCCCTCACTCACAAGACATGTCTCACCCTGTAGCTTTAACTGTGCAGCGCACAGTAAGCCACACCCTCCCCTACAGAACTGAGCAGAGAAGTCAGTGACTAACAGCTGATGGCACAGGCTGTCTCTACCATCCATCTCCAGCTCAGAGGCCACATGTTCTGCAGAGCTCCCTGCACCTGTAGGAGTGTAACCAACCCTAAGCTCACAGATCCCACCTTACAGAGTGACAGCCAATGCTGCCCATTGGAACAGCCCGCCATTGCAGCAGGAGCCGGGATTCAAGGCCCATCTGTATCAGAGCAATTTGCACCAGTGTAATCACAGTGACGCAGTTCCATCAGGGCAAACCCTCCTGGAGATGTGCTGGAGGAGCACGGCTCACTCTGGTAACTCCTGCAGCGAACTGCACCCAGGCAAGCTCCTTTGTGCCCCAGTGCAGTGCGTCTACTGTAGCCGTTTGCACCAATTCAACTGGACTGAGGTCATGACACTGGCACAAAGGATTCCTAAAGCAGACAGACCCGGATTCAATACCCTCTGCCAGCTACTAAACCCTCCTGGGGTCCAGTTATCTGACCCCAGGGCAATAGATAAATCCAACCCCCCTGACCATCTTACAACACCCCCTGCCCCAGACTACTGGCAGATACAGCAGGGTTCATGTTCACCGCATACCCTCTGCACTAGCATGTGCAGTCTGTGCAGCCCGGGGGAGTGAATGGTGCTCAGGGACCCTTCATGGCCAAGACCAGCGATTGGTGGGTTTCAATGCAGCGTTGATGGAGGGGTCTATACTGAATTTTACGGCTCATTTGAATAATACGGCAGCACCGGCCACCCAGCCACCGGCATGACCTGAAGATGCAGGAAGGCCAGGCTGGTAACCTCAGAGCAACACAGTGCAGGCAAAGGGCTCATTGCTGCTCTGCGCCCTGTCCCATGGGACACCCTGGTAAGTCACTGCTTCATGGCACATGGTAAAGGTGACTCTGGCCCAAAGTGCTCAGAGCTGGACTGGGGGGAGCTAATGTCAGTCAGATCGTCCAACACAGAGAGCGCCCAGGTGTCGGGGTCTGGGGGGAGCAGGAGGAGGGTCGTGGAGGAACATCCCCCAGGAATCCTCTGTCCCAGGGGCAGAAGCCAGACAGGCCGGGAGGAGAGACTGTGACTGTGGTGGCTCCAGGGGGAATGGGATGTGCAGAGAGGGGGATGGGAGGGCTGAGAACTCACCTGCCAGGACAATAATAGCGATGATGAGACCCAAGAACACAACTGCGAGGGCGACTGTGAGCACAACTTTCTTGTAGTTACATTTCTTGCCATTACGAGGAGGTTCTGAAACACAAAGACCCGTCAGCCTGGGCTGCAAGGACACGTCTCACTGACAGCACCAGGGCTGGAGCTGCCCTAGAACATGCCCCGTTCTGTCGATTGCTCCCGTCAGACGCTCTGGGAGAGGAGCCTGGAGTAGGGTGACCAGATGTCCTGACTTTATAGGGACAGTCCCGATTTTTGGGTCTTTTTCTTATGTAGGCTCCTATTACCCCCCACCCCCTGTCCCGATTTTTCACACTTGCTGTCTGGTCACCCTAGCCTGGAGGCTCAGGCAGGCTGGGGCTGGCAGAACAGTCCCTCCTTCCCCTCAGCCCAGTGCCCCCCTGGCACCCCCAGCCAGGCTGTCACGGGGCCTGGTGAGCTCAGGGGCACAGAGACAAGGACCCGCATGTTCTGGTGGCAGGAACTCAAGCTGCCCCCCCCATCCCCACCCCCGCTCTGCCCCTGCCGAGCGCTGGCTGGGCCCACACTGCCGAGTGCGCCTGTCCCCGCACACTGGGGTCTCACACTGGCCACACACGGCAGAAGGGGGGAGAAGGAACCAGGCAGAGCTGGGCCAGGGCTGTCCCAGGGGGTCTGACACACCCAGCCCAGGAGGCTCCTGCACAGCCCCATGGGCACCGCTGTGTGCGCCAGGCAGCAGCTGTGAGCCGGGATCGGAGCTCTGAGAGCCCCTGGGGGAGACCCAGTCCCTGCTGCCCACAGACAGGGGGTTGCTGGGCACTGGCTGCTGCCACTGAGAACATGGCCCCATGTGGGGCAGCCTCAGGGTCTCTCTCCAGCCTGGTCCCAGGCAGCGACGCCCCATTACCTGGCTCCTTGCCGGTCTCCTGGTGTCCATCGCCATCAACACGCAACTCCTGCAGCGGCACTTCACTCTCAGCAGCCCCAGGTGCTGGCCCCATTGTCTCTCAGCGACACTCAGGCTAGAGACGCTGCTGCAGGCGCTGGGCTGAGGTTGGCTCCTCTGTCTGACTGAGTCTGATCCGGCAGCCACGAAGCCAAGCCAGGGCGGAGGTCCTGGCCCTGGTCTCCTCCCTGCGCCGGACTGTGCAGCTGATCTGAAAGCCAAGACGGAACAAGCAGGACAGGTCAGAGGGGGGGGGGGGGGGGGTTTGATTTGTGGTTTCTCATTCCCGGCCCAGCAGCCCAACGCTCTGCCAGAGATGATGCCACAATGATTACATAAGATAAGGACGGCCAGACTGGGTCAGACCAAAGGTCCATCCAGCCCAATATCCCATCTTCTGACAATGGCCAATGCCAGGTGCCCCACAGGGAATGAACAGAACAGGGAACCATCAAGTGATCCACCCCCATCGCCTACTATTCCCAGCTTCTGGCAAACAGAGGCTAAGGACACCATCCCTGCCCAACCTGGCTAACAGCCATTGATGGACCTGTCCTCCCTGAATTTATCTAGTTCTTTTTTGAACCCTGCTATAGTGTTGGCCTTCACAACATCCTCTGGCAAGGAGTTCCACAGGTTGAGCGGGCGTTGTGTGAAGAAATACTTTGTTTTAAACCTGCTGCCTATTAATTTCATTGGGTGACCCCTGGTTCTTGTTTACTCCTTCTCATAACACAACACTTCCTTATTTACTTTCTCCACATCAATCATGATTTTTACAGACCTCCATCATATCCCCTGTTAGTTGTCTCTTCTCCAAGCTGAAGAATCCCAGTCTTATTCATCTCTCCTCATAGGGAAGCCGTTCCATACCCCGATCAGTTTTGTTGCCCTTTTTTGAATTTTTTAGAATTCCAGTAGATCTTTTTGAGATGGGGCAACCACATCTGCACACAGAATTCAAGGTGTGGGTGTACCATGGGTTTATATAGAGGCAATACATTTTCTGTCTTATTATCTATCCCTTTCTTAACAATTCCCAACATTCTGTTCACTTTTTTGATTGCACATTGAGTGGATGTTTTCAGAGAACTATCCACGACCTGAAACCCCATTGGCCCCTCCAACCCCAAAGAGCGTCAGAGATCTGATCTGCTGTGGAACCCACCCATCAGCATCTATCCCCCCCCCCATGACAAAGTTGGAATTTTCTGTAATTTTCATGAATCCTACGTCTACCTCAGTTTCCCTCTGCACTCAGACCTGTTACCCAGTGGAGGGAAAGGGTGTTAAGTCTTCTCTTGGGGGCACTACAGCACACAAGGTGTGGGTGTCGCCTTGATGTCTGGGCTGCAGCAAACAGGGTCATTAAGGAATTGGTTGAAAGGGACCCAGATCAACAAGGGGCCCAAAGAGACAATGGAAAACCCCCCACTGACCAAAACACTGACACCTAAAAACCAAGGAGCACAAGGAGGTTTTCCTCCCACATCTCTGCAGGGAACCTGAGCGCAGACCAGCTTGAGGACAAAAGGACTGAGACCTGCCCAGCAGAGGAGAAAGTGTGAGCTCCTGGAGCAAGCTGGCTGCTCTCTCCCGCCACTCACAAAGGAGTCAGAGCCTGAGATGGAACCACTACAGCTTGGCCACTGGTTTACTCTGGTCCCACCTTTCTGTGGCTCTGCTAAGCTAAGGACTTCGCTGGGTGCCAGACGAATAACAAACCCAGCTGTTGTGAAAACGCTGCTTTAGTCACTGCAAATACTGGCTGGGGCACTGGTCCCTGAAGCCAGTAAAAGTCTCTGAGCAGGAGCCTGTGTCAGTGTGACCCAGAAGGGCTGGAGCCCAGGGGCTCAAGCTAGGAGGCAGTGAGACCCCTTGCGGGTCTGGCACCCTCCAAGAGCCTGGGTAAAAGCTGGGGTGCAGCTCCCATCCTGTGGATCTGTGACACCACCTCGCCCATGCAGGGCCATCCCCAGGCATACGCAGCACACAGCAGCTGAGTGGGGACTACATTGCCCCAAATGTCATGGTGCCCATGGCAGCTGCGTGCTGCATACGCGGCAGCCCCAGCCCCGTTGACCAACCCTATGCCCTGGCCACATCCCCCCCCCCCCCCCACGGGCTGCGCCCACTGCAGGGGTTAGGGCCGTCCCGGGGGGGGGGGACTCCCTCCGCCCCACCTCTTACCCTCCCCCCCTGCTCTGCCCCCAGCCCGCCCCCATTCCACCTCTTCCCCCAGCGACCCCACACTCCCTGGCAGCAGCGCGAAGCGGAGCAACCCGGCCCCAGCCCGCTCCACTTCGCCAGGCACCGCGTGTCTTAGCGTCCCTCCGCCAGAGGGAGGGGAGAGAACGTAGCAAGTTAGAAAAAGAAAAGGGGACGCGGCGCAACTGCAAGGCGGCGAGCGCTGGGGGTGAAGCTGCTCCTGCCAAGAGCGGGCTGGGGGGGTGGCTGTTAAAGTCGGGCGCTGGGAGTCACCTGACCTGGACTAAATTATTCACGGATGCGGGATCCGATTGGTCACACCCACCCCAGACGCTCCCGGGCAGCGCTCCAGATCTTGTAAATTAAGCCGGTGTGTCCTCACAATGTGCCTCGCAATGTGTCCTCACAATGTGTCCGCACTTGGTCCCTGGCAGCCTCCTGCCAGCGGCGGCACGAGGCAGGAGAGCGACTGGGGAGCCCAATGGCGCTGGCGGCTGTTGCAGCCAGGGGCTCTAGGCATTTTGCCCCCCCCCAACCTCCCACAGCTGTACCTGCAGGAGGTCCACCAAAGCGGGGACCAGCGGACCCTCTGCAGGCAAGCCAGCCTGCCTGCCGCCCTGGCAGCGACTTGCAGAGCCCCCCCCCCCTTGACACCCCAAGCGCTGGTGCCTGGAGCCACCCCTGGCTGTGGGGATGCAGTTCAGAGGGGGCATTAGGACGCTTTTGCCCATGAGTTCAAAGGCAAAGAAACAGAGTCTGCCCCGGGTAGCAGGGGAACAACGGGGACGCTTTTCTCAGCACAGAGAAACGTCATTTTCCCTCCCACCCCAAAACCATCCGCTCCCGTGATTTGTTCCCCGGGCAGCGGAGTTCTCGTCTCAGGAGGAAACTTCAGCTCCTGCAATTTAACCACTTATTTTGCCCCCAACCCAATAGACCCCCCTCCCCACCCAATCAGCGCACAGCCCCCACCCTACTACCCCCGCCCGACCCCCTCCCGATCAGCGCACAGCCCCCTCCCCCACTTCCCCCCGCGATCATCGCACAGCCCCCTCTCCCGACCCCCTCCCCACCCCATCAGCGCACAGCCCCCACCCCCCTCCCCCCCGACCCCCTCCCGATCCGCGCACAGCCCCCTCCCCACTACCCCCCGCCCGACCACCTCCCCCACACGTTCAGCGCTCAGCCCCCACCCCCCTCCCCCCCGTCCCCCTCCCGATCAGCGCACAGCCCCCTCCCCACTACCCCCCGCCCGACCCCCTCCCCACCCGATCAGCGCACAGCCCCCTCCCCAATAGACCCCGGTTCCCCAGTGTGATCGATGCACCCACCCAGCTCCCTGCTCGCCCCCCTCCCCGGTCCGTGCACAACGCCAGCTCCGCCTCACCTGTCGGCGCAGACCCGCAGCCCCCGATCGCTCCGCGGGCACCCGGAGCTCGGCTCGCAGCTCGCCCAGGCTCGTGTCCCCCGGAGCCCCCCGGGGAGCGGGCTAGGAGCGAACCCGGCTGGCGGGCAGAGGGAGCAGCGAGGGGACGGGCTGCCCCGCCGGGAGCTGCCCGGCTCGGGGAGAGGGTCCCGCTGCTGCAGCCCCGCTCAGCGGAGCAGGTCAGCAGCCCCCACAGCGAAATGCCCCGGGAGCGGGACAGGAGCAGAGGCTCCGGCAAAGCAGCGCCGCGTCCCTGCACCGGCCTTTTTATACCCTCCGGGTAACCGGGGTCACTGGCTAACTGACTGAGCCACTAACTTATTTTTGTACCCAAAGCGCCGTCCCGCCCGCACAGCCTCAAGCGGCCCGAAGCCCCGCCCCCTTAAAGCAATGTGCCGCGCTCAGCCTCCGCCCACCCCAACGCCCCGCACCAAGCCCCCGCCCCCCTCCGAGCGACGCGCCAAGCCCTCGCCCCCCAAGCACCCCATGAACCGCCCAAGCCCCGCCCCCATAAGCCCCGCCCCCCAGCGCCCGTGCACAGAAACAAAAAAAAAAATCCCCTCAGCGCTGCCCTGAGGAACCAAAAAAACCCCACAACCCCGCCCCGCCCCAAGGTGCCGCCCCCAAGCACGTGATTGGTCAGCTGGGTCCTGGAGCCCGCCCTGCCTCCAATAGCACAGCCCCGTCGCCCTCCCATCCATCTGGAGGCAGCCCCATCCCTCAGACCCAGTGAGGCTACAGTCAGGGGCAACAGCAGGGGCGGAGGCGCACGGAGCATCCCCCCACCCCCCGACTCCTGCACGAGGTGAGGGAGATTCCTGGACCTGAGAGGGGCCCTAGGAGCACATGCAGTGACAGTGGTGGGGGTGAGTGTGGTGTTGGGGGGTGGCAGAAAAGGGGGCTCCTCCCCCAGAGCTAGGGTGACCAGATGTTCCAATTTTATAGGGACAGTCCCAATATTTGGGTTTTTTTCTTATATAGGTGCCAATTACCCACCACCCCCTGTCCCAATTTTTCATTCTTACTATCTGATCACCCTGCCCAGAGCTCGCTGCTGCTGGCAAGAAAAGGGCTGGGGGGAGTCCTTCTCTCTGGCCCCTGTCCCGGAGCAGCCTGCCTGCACCCCACACCCATCCCCAGCCCTGCCCCCCCCAGAGCTCTCACCCCCCCACCACACCTTCAACCCTAGCCCTGAGCCCCTCCAACACCCCAAATGCCTCATCCCCAGTCTCAGCCAGAGCCCTCACCCCCCACACCCCAACCCTCTGCCCCAGCCCTGAGCCCCTCCCATACCCCAAACCTCCCATTCCCAGCCCCAGACAGAGCTCTCATCCCTCCCAGAGCCTGCACCCCCTACCCCCTCCCATCCCCAAACTCCCTCCCAGCACCTGCACCCCTGACCTCCTCCCCCACCCAAACTCCCTCCCAAATCCTTGGGCAGGTGGGGGGTGTGTGTGTGGAGTTTGGGCACCACCACCATTTCCACAAACCTGCCGCCCATGCGAGCGGTCAACTAGCTAGTTACATGCAGTGCTGCCAATTCAATCATTTTCCAGCCTGCCCTGTAAAGCTGAACAACCCCTCTGATTGCAGTTCCTGGGGAAAACGCCATCGGGGCCAAGCTGCAGAGCCAGAGTGAGACAGATTTCTAGTGCCCCCGCCCCAGGTAGGAATTGAGAAAAGGGGCCATGAGGGGGCTCCCCCTCTGGGGTGGAAACTTCCCTTCTTGAGGGGTGGGGAGCAGAGCAGCCAGCTCACAGTCTTTGCAGAGTCTGGGGGAAGGGGACCCCTGCACTGGGATCCCCCAGGAGGGGGTGCTGGAGGGAGCTCTGCTGAAGGAAAAGGGGGGCAGCTGGAGCACAGATTCATGGGGATCCCTGGTGGGTGGTGGTTGCAGGAGCAATGGGGCAGTGAGGTTTGCGGGGAGGAAGTATTTTCTGGAGACATGGGGGACCCTGCCCTCCAGTTTCCCAGAACTGATCAGGGACAGAAAGGGAGTTTGGAAAGCACACGCACACACACCCCCACACACACCCCTGGGATCCTCTGTCAAGCCACTGTGCAGTTTGAGGCTGCTCCATTGAAGAACTGAGTTAGCAAACTTCCTTCTTGGTGAGATGGATGCTGCTGCCACGGAAGCAGTTAGATGGGGCCTTTTTCCTTGTTCATAGCAGGCCGTGTGCCTTCTCCAAAGTTACCTCCTTTAACTGCAGTTAAAAATAGCTTCTGGGCTGTGAGCATGAAGCTATTTTTCAGTTTGGGTTTGCTCCTTGGTTCTGTCCCTGCCAGCAGGTATATGGGATCTTGGGGAGCAATTACCACACGGGTGGGGTGCAAAATAAACTTTATTAAGAAAATACAAAAACAGGGAAAATTCAATAGTGAGGGGTATGGGGTTGTTAAGGTAGACAATTGGGGAGGGGTTTCTTTTTGGTGAACAGTAAGGGGGTTTCAATAGTGGGGTACAACACAGTAGGATACAATACAGTGGATAATCAGTTAACACGGAGGTATAAATGTAACAGGTAGCTAGCGATTTCTATGTAAGAAGGTGTGTCACAGCAGCATATAACCAACTAACAGTTATGGATAAAATGTGTTAAATAACAAACAATTTTAGGTAGAAATGTGTCACAGTGGTGTAAATGCAGAATGTGAGGGGTATCAGAGAGGAAAAAGTAACCAATGGGGTTTTGTGCTAGACTTCAGCAATACAATTGAGGTTTGGCAGTAGGAGCACAGAGACACAGACACACAGAGAACAAGCAGGCTAGGAAGTTTAAGCAGCAAGGGGTTTGGGAAGTTCAGAGGGGATGCAGACACAGGGGAAAAAAGCAGCAAGGGGTTTGGGAAGTTCAGAGGGGGAGATTGGAGCAGCAAGAACCTTATCTATCCTCTAACTTAATCAAACTTATATAAAATGACAAGCAGCTTCTACAAAGTAACAAAACAGGTACAGAATACAATCAGGCAATGACTTTTTAAATCTATCTTAACCAATGACTAGGCAAAACAACAAATATCACAATTCTAAGCAAACTGCAACAAGCAGCTATATGGAGCAACAAAACAACGAACTATAGCAAGGCAGGTGAGACTTACAAGCTTTACAATCTTAACAAACTATGATTTATTAAACTAAAGAAACAAAATCTATGGTGCACCTTATGCTATGGGGAAGTTACAGAGGGCAGAGTGGTATGTGCCCAGAATACAGCTCCCAAGGCAGCCCCCAAGGAAGCCAAGGGAGGTGGCTGCAGCAGTGGATACAGCTGAAAACCGTGAGTCCAGGGAAAAGCCCACAGGAGCAGAGCTTAGCAGCGCACCAACTTACTTTTAGTGGCAGAGTGCCACAGAGTTTAAGAGAGAGGTTTTAAAACACAGACCAAGGTTTAGCTTGAGTCTGTGTGCTGGGGAGACAGAGCCAGCAGCTAAAATAATAAAATAAAAGTATAGAAAGTTTCACAGAGGGATTCTTACCATCCCACAAGGCAGCAGCAGAGGCAGCAGCAGCAAGAACATCAGAAGGCTCGGTACAGTCTTGATAATCAGGAGATCTCTCAGGCAGCAATTCGTTCTTCGTGGGGGGGGGGGGGGTTCAAAAACGGGGTTACGCTCAAAAATAAAACGAGAGTGGAGAAAGGACCCCCAGAACCCCTGGTTGATCAGACCAGGCAGCAATGCAAGAACCTTTCTGGAGTCTGTTCAGAAAATGTCTGTTTATAAAGGCAAACCCTGGCAGCTTCCCGTCAGTAACTCTGATTGGTTCCCCTTCTTACAGGGAGGAGAGCAGGCAGGGAAAAACTGCAGGTAGCCCCAGAGGCATGTTTGGACTAGTCCTGAGTCCAGAGGTATGACTCATGCCCAGGATCTTAAAAACACAACAGGTCTTGCAGCTCTGGACAGAGCCCACCCTACACCAAGCCCAGGTTTTAACAAGGTGATAACAGGACTAACCCTTTGAACAGGGCAGTGGTCCCACTTAGCATGAGTGGCCATCCCTTTGAGAAGGGCAATGGCTCTTGTTAAACAACGTAAGGGGCCCTCCCTTTGAGAAGGGCAGAGGCCCTGGTAAACAACTTAACAGCCAGGGAGGGGCGGCCACAGAGGAGAACAAGAACAAAATGGAGTTGTAACAGACAGGTTCGTTCTCTCCCTCCCTAACTTCAGCTGGTGTAAAACAAACTAAAATATTCGTAGGAGATCAGCCTGTCTGGGCAAATTCCTTTTTTAAACCAACTAAAAGCTTCACTAAAAGATTGGTATGGCCCTGACCTCTGAATGCTCGCACAGCATGAACTGCTCACCTTTGCATATGCATTTCGACTGTAGGGCCAGTCTGCACTTAAAAGGTTACCCCACCACCGCTGTAGCCACTTCAGTGTAGACACTGCCTGTCCACCTGCCTGAGAAGTGGTAGCTGTTCACGGGGGAACTTGGGTTGGCTTAGCTACGTTGCTCAGGTGTGTGGATTTTTCACCCACTAGTGACCAGCTAGTGCAATTGACCTAATTTTCTAGCATGGCCCAGGTCTTAGTGCCCGGAGAGGACGAGGGTGGGTCCAGGAAAGGGGCATGATCGATTTTCAAATATGTGAAGGGCTGCTATAAAGAGGCCAGTGATCAATTGTTCTCCATGTCCCAGTCTCTGTAGGACAAAAAGGAATCGGCTCCATTCCACTTGCTCTTCAAGGCAGCTCGGTGTAAATGGCTGCACCAACCGCCGGGCTATGGAGAATCAGGTCTCTCGTTTTTATGTTGGGTGCCAGTGAAGGTGTACAGAATGGAGAGACACTGCCCCTTAGTGGTGGGGCAGATGGTAGAATCTTTATTGGTATGATTACGGCAGTGGCTCTCAACCAGGAATACGCATCCCCCTGGGGTACGCAGAGCTCTTCCAGGGGGTACATCCACTCATCTAGATATTACAACAAGCTACATAAAAAGCACTAGCGAAGTCAGTACAACTAAAAGCTCTTACTGACAATGACTTGTTTATACGGCTCTCCATACAATGTACATTGACATGTAAGTATGGTATTTATATTCCAATTGATTTATTTTATAATTAAATGGTAAATGAGAAAGTCAGCATTTTTTTCAGTCATAGTGTGGCTGTGACACTTTTGTATTTTTATGTCTGATTTTGTAAGCAAGTTGTTTTTAAGTGAGATTAAACCTGGAGGTACGCAAGACAAATCAGCCTCCTGAAAGGGGTACAGTGGTCTGGAAAGGTTGAGAGAACCACTGGATTACAGCCTGGAAAGGCTCTTGTCTCCAGTGCTGATAAGCAGATGAAAAGAATGGGCCATTAATTTGGAACCTCCACAAGGAACTACTTTGAGCAACATTTAGACAACCTGTGGAACTCACTGCTGCAGGAGTGGATTAGGGTTGCCAACCCTGCAGGATTGTCCTGGAGTCTCCAGGAAATTAAAGAGCTATCTTTAATTAAAGATTACGTCAGGGGATGAAAGCTCCAGGAACATGTCCAACCAAAACTGGCAACCCTAAGCTGGATCTTTAGCACCATTGACAATATTTGTGCAGTGGGCAGAGGTGAAGAGTTCTCTTTCACCAGTAGGTAGAACCTGACCCATTTAAGCAGCTGTCACCTGCAGAGGGCTGGAACTGTCAGAAGGGCTCGGCTCCCTCCATCAGGGCAAGAGCATCTAAAGGGCTCAGCGCGTTGGGTGCATGATGGGCACTGAGACCTTTGGAAAATCTTGGCCCACTTATGTAAGTGCCTAATTGGGAACTGAAAACTCCAGCCCCAGTGGTGAGTGCTGGGCCCTTGTAAACCTGGTCCGGAGTTCTTCTGTCAATAGAGGGGCGCCCCTCCAGAGCCGGGGTCGTATCTGACCTCGTGGGAAAGAGCTAAAATAATAATAATAATTAATAATCTGGTTGTCTTCATCAGCACATCTCAAAGCGCTTCACAAAGCAAGTTGGCATCATTGTAACCAATGGGGAAACTGAGGCACTGGGCAGGGCCGGGACTTGGCTACGGTCACCAGCAGGCTGGCGGCAGAACGGAACCCAGGTCTCCTCAGGGCAGGGCCAGGCTAGTGCTCCAGCCACTAGGCTACATTGCTGCTGAATGAAAACTCT